>NW_017189516.1:27910390-28090139 GCF_001704415.2 Capra hircus | reverse complement strand
AGGTGACACTAGTGGTAAAGAACCCGCCAGCCAATGCAGGAGACATAAGAACGCAGGTTCGATCCCTGGGTCCGGAAGATCTCCTGGAGGAGGGCATGGCAATCCACTCCAGTATTCGTGCCTGGAGAATCCCATGGACAGAGGAGCCTGGCAGGCTATAGTCCACAGAGTTGCAAAGAGTCTGACATGATGGAAAATGACTTAGCACGCAGGCACATGGGGTAACCACTTCTTTTCTCTCCCAGATAGTACTCCGGGCCGGTGTGAGGGACACTGCAGCCAGCGTCACGGTCTGACCCCTGGTCTCCTTCAGCACTGTCCTCAAGCAGCCCTTCCGCTCCTCCTGTCACTGCTGCCGCGCCCAGACATCCAAGCTGAAGGCACTGCGGCTGCGCTGCTCAGGGGGCATGCGACTCACGGCCACCTACCGCGTACATCCTCTCCTGTCACTGTGAGGGAGTGCAGCTCCTGAGGCTTGCTGTTGAGTGCCTTCTGGATGGACAGACCCTCCCCCTTGCTGAGGCAGTTCAACCAGCCACGGAAGGACTGGCGAGGGAAGAGTTAAGGCAAAAAAAAAAAAATATATATATATATTATATATGTATTATGTAGCAATTCCCACGGATTCTGCATATTCTAGTAATAAAGAGTCTACATGCTTGTTGACAGAGATACTCTGGGAACTTGTTTTCCATTCCCATCTCCTTTCCCTGGTACAATTTCTTTTGGTTCCTTTTCAGATTCGGGCATCTCCCCCTTGTGCTGAATGCCATCTGGGCTTCCAACAATTCAGCATTAGTGGGAAAAGTGGGCTTCCAGGCAAGAGTGGATCAGGCTGTCACAGTTTTAGTATTTATAACGAAGCATTTGCTTTGGAAAGCAGGAAAGCCGAATTCTTTCGGGACATCCCTGGCTTTTTTTTTTTTTTTCTTTAAGTCTTGTGTACTGGGTCTAAGGTTGCCCTTGCTGCTAAATATTACCAATTTCAAATTCCAGGCACCAAGCATGTGGATATGTTTAGCCAGGTTCATTCACAGCCAGCTAACTGATGTGTTAAATCACTAACAAGCAGATTTTCCTATGTGATGCTGGAACTCCTGATAGCCATCATTATTATTAAGAAGTGACTTTGGGAAAGTAAAGTGGCATAAAGAATTTGTCACCTTGAAGCTCTCTCAGATAATTATGGTAACGTATGGTAAGAGAGCAGACTTTTAAAGACCTGCACAAATATGGATCCTGCACTGACTTTGAAAAAGGCATATATGTACTAGTGCATGGAAAATGCTCTATACTCATGCATGCAAATTAGACAACCAAGTACAAATATCTTTGTGGGCTGTGTATAGCTTTAGCCATGTCATGGCATCATTCGCTCATATCCACTTGTCCATGGGACGCTTGCTGCCAAAGATGGTGGCCTGGCTCATCTTCTTAACATTTGTTCAAATAGACTTTGGTCCTTGAGGCTCAAAATTGGAGTTATTCCCATGTTTTGAAATAAAAAGAGAGTATCTTCAAAATCTTAACGGTGTAAGGATTGTTTTTTCCTACTCAACTACTAGGATGCATCCTCTGTGGTGTGTGAGGGGATCCAGAAATAGAGGGAGATAAGGTTTCAGAAGATACTGGGTGGGGACATTTGTTTGAAAATCAATGTACTAGGGTAGGGGCTTATGAAATGTGGCTTTTAGTCTCAGAATCTAGCTTATTGAATGGGCACAAAATCTGGTGCATCTCTTAGGCACTATTCTCAGAAGAAAATAAGTACCCATAAATGAAGTCTGAAGAACCAGAAGGAGAACAATAGTTCACAGACAATGGTTTCTGTGCCATTCTGTGCCCATTGATCCAGGGGCAATGGTACTTAGGAGCATTGCAAGAATACTCACAGTGCTGGCATAGTGCTGTGTCCACTTTAAGCATCACAACACTAACGCAGGCTGGCAACTCAGCTTCCAAGGCAACTATGACACCTTGCTGTCTTGGTTCACCAGTGATGACAGTGCATCCCACTGTTAGTACAGTTAACACATGCATTACATTTCCTGTAGTGATGATGGTTTTATACCTTTTTGGCATAATTTCACACTTTTTTAAGAAAGCCAGCAGGGTTAAAATTATATTTGTGGCTTTGGAACAGAATGAGACTAAACTATTAAACCTTGACCTTGATCTTAACCTTCATGGTGACAGAGCCAGCCAGTCCACTAAACTGGAGGTTCTCCTCATTCTGAAGGCAAATGGAAGTGGTGATTTGGACCATTATAGAAGAGAAATTTTGTCATAAAAAAAGAATTAAATTTAAACACCTAAAGTTAAATAGTTATAATTCATAACTGATAACGAAAGTATTAACTGCTGGTCACATTTATAGCTTATTCTTCATGTCACTAATCAAAAAGTGAAAATAGTGTTTCTAGTCTTAAAATATCTCTTCCTGGCTTGAAAACAATTTTTATTTGAGAGTCATATGCCCTAAACTAAATCTTATTTTCTTGCTACCAATGATGGACTGTTAAGCTCCATTGGGGAGCTCCCGGGCAAGGTTTGTCTCAAAACCATTAAAGCTCCAAATAGTTCTTTGTCCAAATTTCTTTGAAACATCCAACTTTAGGACAAAAATAGCTTCTGGAGATATCTGGTTGATGATTTTCGGAATTCCTTTATACAACTTCCAATTTCATTTACGTTTGGTTCTTTCCGTTTCTGTGGGGGGCGAGTTCCTTTAAAACCTGATCTGATTAGGTCATAGTTCTCTTCCTTTCCCTCATTGGAAAGAGAAGTTAGCAATAATTAACTAAAATGCTGTGTTGAAACATTTTTGTTATTTTTAGTCAGTCACTTGAGGAGCAATTTTTAAGTAGGAGCATTGAGTTGAATCACAACATTAAAAGTTTCAAGTCCTTCCTTCTCTCGACAGCAAGATTACCAGTCACACCCTAAGAACACTTTGACCAGAAGAAACCGCTAGGATCTAATGAATTATTTGGCCCCCCACAATAAATAAACTTTGACACTTATCTTGGTTCTATGATCTTTATCATCCAACCCAGATCGACTTTTAAATACCCATTTTTTTCTCACACATCTACCATCAACGCGATGAGTTCTTCCCTTCCCATGCCCCCTGAAAGGAATTCCTGCCTTTTTCTCAGGATCTTTGATTGTTGACTATTTTTGTGTTGAATTGGGCTTTTGCCGAAAAGATGCATGTTTTAAAGCCAGGATTGTACCAGTGTCCCTAAATTAGATTAAAGTTACTTTTATAACACTGGATGTGCGAAGTATTTTTATACTGATAGGAAAGAAACTCTTTTGGTGAGACTGACTAAATAAGCAAGTATTATAATTGCTTTCCAAAATTGATTATCACTTTAAAAATATTTGAGTGCCTCATTGAATGTGATGCTATGATTGTTTAAAAGTTGTTCCAATTCTTTGATAAATTTCCTTTTTTGTTGTGTGGGAATTGTGAGGGAGGACAACTCATTTTTTAGTCACACTCTTACTGTTTGATATTGTAATTATACCCCTATGGGAATTTTGCATAAGCACGCGCGGTATTCTTTTTTAATACACTTACAATTAAATCTCCGTAAACCAGATATTCTATCTTACTCAATATCTTCAATGTCATGCATTGAATGAGTCCCCTATTATCTTGAGGTGAACCAGTCTAAACCACTTAAATTTGGTACATCACTTCTGTCTCGCATCAGTCTAACCAACATCTTCTTCTATTCTCCTTTGAAATCGGTCGATACCAAATTGTTCCTTTCCCTCATCTTTTCTGCATCGCGGAAGTGTATATAATGGCAACATAGTAAGTTATCAGCCATTAATCCTTAGCAACCACAACGTGACTCATCTCTAAAGATTGGAATTGGAAGCCTTTCAGATCAGTCCTTCCCAGCTGTGGATAATTCCACAATGGTGAAGGGCAAGCCCTTATAAAGCTGATCTTCAGTTTTCAGTTCAAGTCGCTCAGTTTGTTGGTCCGACTTTGAGAAATGAAACCTCATTGGTACTTCTCTTGTCACTAGCAGGTCGTTCAATTCCTTTTAGGCTGGTCTTCGACTCTGCACCAACTCGTTTGGGAAGTCTCTCATTGCCAATCTTCCCCAAATGGTGCCCTCTTTTGAGAGTCAGTCTTAGTAGCCATCCAGGTTTTGAAAGGGCAATTCCCCATCTCATCCTCTATCCCTGTCTCGTTCCTCAGTGTTCCTGCTTCTCCTCCTCTTTATGCCTTCTCCAATCCCGTCTTTTATTTCATCCATATATTCGCGAGACTGAACCGTTAAGAAATTCTATGACTATGAATATAATGGACCTTTTGTTGTGTTGCTTTTGAATAATGGATGTCTGATTTGTCAGCTGAGTCTGCTTCTCAGTTATGTATTTCCAGTTATAATGTGAGACATCAGGTGTTCTTTATTCTTTTAAATCATTTATGGTGAACCTGGTGAAGCACAACCCAAATTATTGGAGTTGTTCGAGCTTCAGAATCAGTCCTTCCAATAATTTCGGGATTTGATGAAAATCCGTATTTTCTCTTTTTAAGGATAAGTATAGAAGCGATATTTCCTTTATGGATAGAGATTAAGATTTCCTAATTTATTATCATTTGATTTAGTGTAGTTAGTGTGTCCCCTATTTGTGTTTTACTTTCCTCATAATTTATAAGCTAGTTTATATCAAATTAAATTGGAAACATTAACTTACAGACTCATTGGATGATTCTGATAACAATATATGGATTATTTTTTCCCTCAAAGACTAGGGTTCTCTATTATTGTTCATTTTTAGCAAAGACCCAATTGCAAACTATTTTTTATGTTTTCTTTCGATTTTTCTAAATCCGAGTCAAATGTGTTATTTATTGCACTTCTTGAAGCGTTTATAAACTCGAGAAAATCATCCCTGTAAATTGGGAAGAAGAAACATTACAAACTTATAAAAATACACAAACAGGTAACAAACTGACGAGATCCAAATCCTTAATGGCTAAAATCACGGGGGTCTTGGAATTAGGAAATCAACATGTGCAACACCCATATTGGAACCGATCTTATTCGTTGCGACCATATGCACTTCATTCATTGCTCGTGTTCTATATTTGTGTTTAGCCACTAGTAATATCGAACCCATTATCTGGATGACTCTTTATACTTATCATTTTAGGTATAGAATTCAATATTATTTTGGTGAAAAGTCTTCTGTGTGGCGCTCCACAGTGTTGCCAATGATCATAAGAGAAGCAATTAAGGATCCGAACTGTTTGGGTAAGTTATTCTTTCTTTTACCTTGGAGAAATTAAGATACAGAGTTTTTACTCTTTGGTTACTTTTTCAAGGCCCCATTGTAAAACGATAACACACTTGAATAAGACAGGCTACCCACAGATGAATACATCCAAATGCCATGGGTAGTTGGGAAGGCTTTTGTAGATCACAAAATGGAAAGGCCATACTCCTGCTGATGCTGAATTCTATGTTGTGACCCCCAGGGGACTCGAAGGCACGCAATATTTGCTTTCTTGAAACTTTAGGGGTCTAGACGAGACGACAGCCGATTCCCTTCAGGAACCTAAGAAAATAAATAGAATATAGGCGTGTGGATCTGGCAGAAAGTTCTACTACATGTCTACTGCCAATAGGATAATTTGTTAACGTTACCCAGAACCAAAAATAGACAACAGTAACTGATGATCATTGGAAAAGCAAACAATACTTTGAAATCATCCACAATTCAAGTTTATGTTGTCTTAACCTTAAGGCTTGGATTTCCTTTATCAAAAAAAGAGGAAGGTTAAAGACCCTAGTCCCCTCCACACTTTTGTTGCGTATGAGTGATACTATAAGTGATCGGAAAAAAAATTAGTTCAACATGTGGAGAAAATGACAGTTCAATTCTCGAAAGACATACACGGTTGCGCAGAAAAGTACCATTTTCCTGTATCTGCCGAACAAATAAAGAAGCGTGGGTTTTTCCGGCTGAATCAAATGCTTCACTTATATTTTTATTGAAAGTTAAACTTTTGGAAGCCTGAGACCCAGTCTCATCCGATGAGTTTGAATGATCGACCAGAAGATTGCATACTAAAAACAAGGGTAAAATTCATCAATCAAGCTATCAAAGATTATCAATGTAACTTTCCCACAAAACATTTTTTATATCGTGTTCACATGTGAAATTACATCTTTTATGTTGCTACCTATATGTCACCAAATTCTTCTCAGCGTATATATAAAATTTAATAAGGATTCTACTTATTTCATGAGTATATTTGTGTCTTCATTAATCCCTTAAAGTTGACCAGTTGCTGACACATGACCATTGCATACAGTTGCCACAAAGCAAGATTTTTGTTATCGGACAATGATCCTCAAAAGGACAATAGTAATCAGTCATTCTTCTAAAAGACATTGTCGCTCTTAGCTTGCAAAGTATATTCCTGTATCATCTTTTCTTGCCCAAGGGTATGGCTTTTTTTCCTTTTTCAGCCTGCTGATTAGAACTTGTTGGCTTTACATCCAGTGATACTAGAAATCAGCTTAGAGTATCTATTAGATATAATTAAATTAGTCATAATGAAAACATCTATCTCGCAATATATTATCAACCTTCTGGTACACAATTTTTAATAATATAGAAATGATACAACTTCTTATATGCACAAAAAAAGTCACCTGGTCTCCAACTTCTCTCACTGGGATTTCTACTTGGAGTCCCATGTTCGATGCTTCTCCAGACCTTTACTTTTCTCTTTCATTTTGGTTCCAAGGCGCGTGGCTGGTCGGGCTACTATACATATTTATCTTTAACCAGTTTCCTGCCAGTGTGCCAGAAATTCCCCTTTAATGATTAAGCATTTCTGCCTAATCCCCACATTTCTCTCCCTTGCAGAACCCAAGGGAGTGTGGTTGGTTTTGTTTGATGATTTTCCCTGATTAAAGCTATCCAAGTGTGCGATACACGAAACCCATTCGCGAGTCTTTACAGCAGCCCTCCTTGGTCTTTCTTTATTTGTACAGGACCCAAACCAGTGCTATTCCACAATGACTAACATTAACTAGTACATGACAATAGTTTTAATATAATGTCAGTTCCATGCTTCGAATAAGTCCCAGCTGCTTCAATGAGTGACCAACGATGGCACTTGCTATACTAAGCCAGTCCACTCTTGGAGATTTTTCTGCAGGCTTGGAAGTGGCAGAATACCCCTTTGGAATAAGTGTGAGGGGTTCAGACCTCATCTCCCACATTATTCGTCCACTTCACCTTCCGTGAATCTTATCGCACCCTGCTTCACGAATCGAACTCATTTGGGTCGTCCCTTAGCTCCTTACCTTGCCAAGTACTAGCTTAAGAGGGCTATTCCCAGTATTACCAGCACAGCAGCATGAAAAGTCAAGGCACCACACATTTGGACCAAATATCAGGATATTAATAACGTGATTGAAGTACAACCTATACAAATTTATGCTCAGGATGGGTGAGTAGTAATTTATGTCTATTATTTATAAGTTCAACTTGTAGAGCTACCATTAGGACAGGATATCCACAAGCAGTCACCATGCCAGGACTTTGCTTTTTGTGTGCCTTTATTAACGGGGCGTCATATTGGTTATAGAAATACCAACCAAGGAGCGGCTCCTAGTTCTACTGCACTTTCACATAATTGAGAAAACCTCAGATGTGTATAAATAAAAATAAGGCCTGGAGCCACCAGATGTCCCACTTGCCACAGTTAACTGGGGAATCCTATCTCATCCTTATGAGGTATAAGTTAAATCCTAGACCTACATAAAGTGCTCTCCAAGTGATAAGCCTAAGATATCCAGAAAAAAACAAACAAGAAAAGTCGCGTTCATTGTGCAAGTATGCTTGATTAGACACTCTTTTTCTTTTCTGAAACGTTGATAACAGAAGACAATGACCACCAAACCATCTTGTGGTTTACATAATCTAGGCGGTCGATATCTCAGTGACAACGTTCTCTCTATTAGACGAGTTGCAAACTTCCATACGCCAAGTAAAGCGTAAAACGAGCTTGTTGACACAAAAGCCCATGGGGAGGGGGTCTTTATTCATAGAACTTAGGAGGAATATGCTATTTGGAATCATAAGGGCCTTCTGCAGAAGTAGACATATAAATCAAATAATTTCAACCATGAAAGGATATATGAAACCTAGAAGGAACTTGAGAGTTAGCTCTGCAGGTCTAGAGGGAGGTTTAAAGTGCTATACACATCTGTGGCTCTCCTAGTAATCGTCTAGAATGGAAATGCAATTTTCTTCTAGTATCAGTCATTTGAATCAACCGCAGTATGCACAACAAAGCACCTAGCCTTAGGGTTAAATGGTCTGAGAACAGTTAGCCCTTAATTTTAAAGATGTGCCAATGAGGAGGGGAAGAACATGGCTCCCTTAGTGCAGTTTTGACTTTTGGTGTGGGGGATGGAGCTACACCCAGGCAGCTATACAAGAGTCATCATCATTGGTGGTTGCTGTCATCATTTTTAAACCAGATTATATTAGCAGGCAGCAGCACAATGAACAGACATTGGAACGTTCAGCACTTTCTTCTGCTTATCTCTATTTTAATCCTTGCTCAAGCGAGTCTGTGATTGTGGTTAATATTTACCCTCACTTTACAGATAGCTACGAAGTAAGTTCTGTATGGTTTCTAATCATCAGACTTTCTTTTTTGGTATCTGGAGAATTCTTCATATCTTCCAAAACAATCACTAAAGTTTAATTAGTTGCCATCGATCATCACAAAAGGTACTGATGAAAGGGGTATAGCAAAATCAGTACTGCAGATGTGGTGTCTCCAAGAATCAATGAGGGCTCTGAAGCTTGGGAGAAAAAAATTTTATAAAGGGATATGGAGGGTCAAAACGCTCTATCTGTATCTCCACTGGGTCATATACTGTATAATTTCGTTATCAACTCACTGCTAATAGTGCCTATTCAATTTTAAAAGTTAATAGCTATACTTAATTCTTTAACCATAGTCGTTGATCACCTTCTGTTCTATGTAAGATAGGCATTGGTCAACACGGCAGTGTCTAATTGCACATTACACTCCTCTATTCCTTGCCCACCTGATTATGGTAGCTCCCATGGACCCAGTTCGCTATTGAGTGCCGGTACGTGGTCTCTTCACATTCCTTATTAAATTCCACAATGCCGTTCTCTATTTTGGTGGGATTCTGCACAGTTAAGATTCTGTGACGTAACCCTGATTCTGAAATGCTAATGTCATCTTGGAAGACAAAAAGCAGTGACGTTCCTTTCCAGCAAACTTATTTAAATATTAAACTAAACAGAATAATTGGGTCTTGATTAATGAATATATATCGATACTAAACAGGTTTTACATACGAAATGCAGGATGGCAACTCTAATTCCACATGTTCTCATACACTAATTCTAGCCTCAAAGTTAATGAACAGATTCTTTCATGTTAGATATCCTGTGGCAAACTCGAACCTCTAGACCATAGTGCACCTCCTCCACTATCCAATTCTTCACCCCCAATCACTCTCTGGGGCCCATCAGAATGAAATCGAGCCATATGGTATATCTCAATGGGGACAATGTAAGTTTTGAACCATCTACCAAGAGTTCCATGTTCCTTTCCGTGATTTATGTAGGTAGCAGCCTCGTCTTATGTGGTTGTTATTGACTTTCTCTGAGCAGCTAACTCTACACATGTACAGCTGTTGGATGAGGATGCATCAGTGATGTTAATCCTGAAGGCAGCCATCTAAAAATTCGTCATAGGAGCTCAAACCCTAATCAGTAAAGTGCTCTGCATGCAAGCGGATGTCTAGAGTAGGTTGGCGGCGCAGCCAGATTTCCTCTTATAGATCTTTTCATGAAACCTACCCTCCTACCACTCCCCTCAAGCCGCCCTGAGAGATTGTTAAAAAAAAAGTATTAATCTGTCTATAAATAATCAAAATTGTGATCTGCATGAAATCCAGTCCCTGTGCCAAAAGGTGGCGGACCACTCTTATTTATAAGAGGTCTGATCCTGTGTCTCCTGACTTTCTCAACCAAGGGCTCACGCATTGGCCAATGCTAAATCCTACCAGAGGTTTCCATGACCATGCCAAATGAAATTCTTCTTAGTGTAGAACCAATATTTCTATAAGACTTTCTAACCGTGTTGGCACTTTTTTACTCACTAACTTCAGAGTGCTCGTGTATGGTTTAAGGTCCATGAACTCTGATTTGTGTGCAATGACTTCCTTACATTCCCGTTCTGGCGTACAGCCATGTGGACTTCTTGGGGCAAGCTTGTTTGCGCATAGCGTGTCTGGTGAGGCGCTCGTTGACGATTTGGTCAGTGATGTCTGTGTTTGGTTATCTCAGATGAGCTGCGTGATTGCAGTATTAGACCCACTGATTATCAGATTACATGTTTCTATTCTCTAAGCTAGGAATTATATGGATTTGTTCCAAGAACTTGTCTGATACATTGACTAGGATGATGCTTTAAATGCTTTAATAGCACTAGCAAGTTTTACTCTTTACCTAAAATGAGCTGTCTGCATTACATTTGGGCAACTCCAAAGGTCCCCAAATCCCCATTTCCATTGGAGTTCTCTTGATTTAAGTTTCTGACGAACCTACTTTATACTGTTCAAGATGTGAATGCATTTGGCGAAAAATTAAATTAGAAGTCATAGTTCTGAGCTTGGAATTCAAATGTCAAATAGAGCTTTTTATGATTGTGACCCTTTGAGCACTGGAGATATAATGGGTAATTCTATACTGCAGAATTTCTAAAAGATTACACTCAGCTTTTATTTATCAACACTCTACTTAAGATATTTCATGGCATTTCTTAATAGGAACTTCTTTCAGTCTTTTAATATTTACTTATACAATAAGTTGTTATTTGATTGAAACACTATGTAAATTCGGTAGAAATAAATCAAACTTGATTCCCTATTTTATAGACCCAATTTTTCGTTTGGTGTGCTTTAAAATACGACAATTCACTCAGATGGCACGAAGACACTTATTAGAAATGTCATTAAATATGCCTTCTCCTGGTACGTAATTAGAGCCTTTAGAGGAATGAAAACAATGTGTAGCCTGTTTGTTTTTCGATTTTATTTGGTGTACAGCCCTTTCCTTCTACCCCGTCATGTCAGTATTCTCAAAAAACGGCATGTCTTCCTCCCTCTGCCTGGTCACGAGCGTGCCCACCCTTAATAACATGCGCTTACAGCTGTGAGGGTAATTCGACTATTTTTGAAGGTATGTCATATTTGACTACGTGGCAAACTAGAGCCGTGGGAAGTTTTGAAGGGCAACATTTTTGATTATGCTTATAAATTTGACGAGACACTAGCCAGACCACGTCAGGGACATAATGAAAGTGTTGCGCCCTCGGAATGGGGGAGATATTCCTAGTAGAAATAGTACAAATTAACTGCATTGTTCAATCCAATTTATCTCTGTCAGATATGTGTAATAAATTTCTAACGGGTTTAACCAGGAATAGTACAACTGATGGATGAGATATTAATTTTTATTTATAATCCTCGCTCTCGAGCCCAAACAGGTAGGGCGAATTATTTGTATTTTTAGCACAGCTTTAAAATACCTGCAATTATTCTCCTAATCAGTACAATATCATCATCTCTCCGACCAAACTCAGGTATTTACTTGTCCATAGGGATTTAATCCCCAATGGTTATACAGCGCAGATACTGAGTAATCGGCTATTAGTCTCTGATCTTGTGGGCTTAGCCCAAAAGAAATTTCCGGTTATCGATCGGAATCTATTGGAAACAGCAGAGGAGACTTGACATGTGTGGCAGTGCAATACCATCTAATTCAAATTTTGGAAGGTTATTAATAGTAATCTACAATTGATTTAAGCTGTTAATGTGAGCCACATTTAAAGTCATTTTTAGATAGGCAATGTTTAAGCCGACGAGCTTTGGTGAAATTTACGATTTTATATAGTATAGCAACACTTTTATAAAATTTATTTATTTTATATTATTATAATACTATAATATATTATATATATCAATTTCTTAATAGATTTCATACTTCTTTATACAATTACCATTATTATTTTTTGAGTCTCACATCCAATGCATCAAAATTGTTATTTCAAATGTAAACCTCAAACTAAGAAAAGTATCAAAGAATCAATGTTCTGATCTAACAGCAGTTCCCTCTCAGTGAATATATCATATAATATCTTTTTGTTCCAGTATTATCTTCATTGTTCATCTTTGAAATCTTTTGGGCTTATTATTACATTTTCACAGAGTGACTACCAGTTTGTCAATTTTCCAGGCCATATTAGTATATTATTTATTGTTTATATATGAACTTTATAATGTTAACTTCTTCACCAAAATGCGTTTTCTAGTTTCATGCAAGATTTCGTTGCTTGAAATATACAATAGGAGAATTCTGTTAGTCCAGAGTCCAAAGTAACGTTTTCATTGACATTTGGAGGGCAACTTGGAATTACTAGCTAATTCCAGACTCGATGTGTAAGAAAGTCATACTATTTATGAGGCAGCTTTGCAGCGAACAAAAAAACCCGGATCTCATTGCGGTTTGAACTTTTGGGGAGCTTAACAGGTCAAAAGCGCACAACAAACACGGACTGTAATTTCAGCTAAACAGTTGTTTCCCCCTCAAATTCATCAGTTGATTCGTTATACTACCAGCAAATCGCTGTGGTATATACCAACATCGTGACGTTGTATATAAAAAAAAAGGGAGAAGAACTACCTTCACCACAAGTTTATTCCATTAGTCGTGCTCTCTTTGTTTTGACCCAAAACTGCAAATCTCTTACTCATTCAAGTATGTGGCTATGAATTACTCTCTTTTATACGATTCAAACATTAATAATCATCTATTATCAGATGTCTCTGTTTCCCCATTTTCTTCTATGGGGGAACATGCCAAACTTACATGTTTTGACCTCTAGCTTGCGACTCTCATCAACCTCCACTCACAATAATCAATGTAGAAGCCCAACACAGCTTCGTTACAGTCAGGGAATAAGAACTTGTTGATGGCTGTACTGATAAAAATGTATTAGCTTCATGGAGAAGCATATCCAGTTATTTCAAGCTCATCTGGTTTGACTGAAGTCGTTACTTTATTCTGTGTGCAGGATTACCGATGGAGAGCATCAAGCCTTTAATGCTTTTTTCATTCATTTACCGCTCCCTTAGTTTTCATCTTTGCCTTGAGCTCAGTGACTCTCACTTTCGTAGACCTCACCCACCTTCTCGTTTTGCCAGTCGAGACCAATCAAAGAATGACACAACATCAGGATTTTGCACACACTGCGACACACTCCCACCGAGACACTTTAGACAAGGCGCCAGTGAGCTCCTTTCCAGAATTTGTGCCTCTACAACCTGATAAACCTCACCCATGATTAACCTATATTATCTAGACAGTTATAAGGTGTGTGTGGATACCTTTTCACCAGTAAAGATTTCTCTGTTAGAAAATTGTACTTTATTTATTAACTTATTGATGAGAGTATTTCTAATAGCTTATTCCAAAGCTTCTTCCTCCTTATCTTCAAGGAGCTGGTACTTATTAGTGTGTTTATACTTCTATCATACCTTAATGATTTAATAATTAATAGCACATAAAAGCTTAACATAATCTACTTGAACCTATTCTCACGCATTAATCCCAAATATTTTTTATAGGCAAAAATGTCAATCTCTTCCGGATTAAATACGCAGCAGATTCATTGTATACTCCAATCATTGTACTTGCCTACTCTCCAACCACCGCAGACGATAAAAAATTCACATCAGATGCCTCAAGCTGGTCAAGTCGCTATCTATAATATATAATTCAAAATATAAAAATGTCGATTACAAGATCAATTCATCTGTCTCATAGCTCACACTCCTGTCTGCCTCGCCTTATCTAACAAAGCGCTCAGGCATAGCATAGCCTGCATATGGTGCCTAGTAAATGAGCGCACTGAAATCATCGTCTAAGGTGGGTTCGAGCTTCTGTGGTACATCACTGGTGGTGAGATGGGACAATATAAATGGGCTTTGCAGGATATAGCTGTTTTCAGCACTTCACATCCCAATTGTTTCGTGTCTGATGGTTTTCGTTTATAGTTTTGGAAACGCCCATGGACTGTTCGGCTGGCTCATTATTAGCAGGCCCACTAGGCTCTCTGTTCCAACATGGTGGGCACTCTCTAGCAAACCAGCAGTATGCTGAGGGTAAAGAGCAGAAGTCGACCCAAGTACTTCGCTCTTCTCCCAGTCTAGGGTACTGCTTCACGTTTGGACTTCCCATAGAGAGTATCTAAAACCGTGTGCCAGGCACGGCCATCAAGAGGGAAGACTCAAATTACGTGCCGTCGACAGCAAACCCACTGTCGCTAAAGCAAAGCAGATGAGTGCCAGGGCAAGGCTGCAACCGGATCAGACACTCAAGGAAGGCACAGACTTAAGGAGCTCATGAAAGGGGACAATAAGTCCTGCTTAAGTACAAATAACTCCTGATATGCAGGACTGGTGGGTCAGAGAACCTGGAGCAAAAGTTATCATATCTGATTGACTACTAGATACTGATCTATCTGTACCGAGTTGTGCATAACCCAAATACAGACGTAAAAGGCATCTGAATGTAGACTTGCAATACCTCTCGTTATCACGTCCAGAGGTGTACCAGTTACATGAACGTTGTTTGGCAGAAATTTCCTGTGCGAATTTTTAAATATTTAATACTAAGACTATAGTTTTGATCTAGAGTTGCGTTGCGGCTTTCCAGTGCGCTCCCAGTAGTAAAGACGCTTGCTAAATGCAGCGAGACTGTGTGTTATCTATCCATCGATCATCATGGTGATTCAATTGTAGTGGGCTGCAAATCCTCCACGCCTATGTGCGGGCACTAAGAGCGTAAAGATGGAAATGGCAACAACACTCCGTATTCTGCGCTGGTACAGTGCTAAGTGAAGTCTACATCCAACAATAGGCCTAAATGGTCAGTAGGTCCTCAGTGTTAACAGACATGGGCATAACACGAAATCCTCATGTAGATGCGAGTATGCAAAATGGTCACTGATCTCACGACACACAGGAACATTTGTATAAGACGAGCTAAAAACCCAAAGATGAGGGCAACAAAGTTCTAACACAGGTCTCTGGCCATTTCGGCTGAACGAACTGGGTGGGCGGTTAACCAATGAATACAACAGGGCCTAACTGTCTATCCACTTATGATAATTCCCCCCTTACCTACTTTCCTTCTTGGAACCTTACTCATCTTCTAAAAACAAAAAACACAAGTGATATTACAAGATTTGTCATGCGGGGGCAGATCGCTGATCTGGGATAATTCAAATGACTTAAAGTGCTAAAATGACTACTTTACGAACGTAAGCATCATCGGAAATCTCAAACAAAAGTGATTTTTCTACATTTCTCACAAAGGGAAACATTGGGAGATGAGACATTGAGGATATGATGTCTTCCAATCCACAGTACTGAAATGAGGCCCCCTGGGGTAGATCCATTAAACCATTCTGCGGCCTTCCTTCCATTGGGAAGTACTTTGTTAGATGTTGGCCTCAATATTCCTGTCTCAGTATGGTGCTTGCAGTTCCTGTCTGACTCGTGGTTGACCTCGACTGGTACCTCCAGGGCTCCTCTTCCACGGATCTCCAGGGCAAGGGGAAATAAAAAAAATAACCAAGCATTGCAGGGGTGGTGCCGAGAAATGCTTAAGAGGGAATCAGCCAATGGCTCATGCTCCCCTCTACTCTTATCCAGAGGGTAGCGGACAGCTCGGACTGGAGACCTTTTATAACATCTGCCAGCCTTGAGCTGTTCCCACGAACATCATGTCCTCATAGTCATAGGCGATGGTTAAGAAGGCTCTTGATTCTATTACCCGACCTATTGTGCTCTTCTCGGGAATTTGTTACGGCCCTAGACATTCTGTAGCTAACTAACGCTTGAGAATATTTCTTGTCCATATAGTCCTATCACTTTGCGCATCTCCATCGTACCGGCTTAAGACACTCTGCCCCATAGTACCTCAAAGTCACATCCATAACTTCCGAATTTCCAAGGAGACTGCGGTTTACAATCCGGCTGCGCGTTGGCAAGATCCCCCTGGAGAAGGAAATGCATCTCCACTCCAGTACTCTTGCCTGTTTAGAATTCCCGTGGACAGAGGAGCTGCGTCGGCTACAGTTCTACGGATCTCAAGAGCTCAGGACACGAACTGACAACTTCAACTTAGTAGGCAGGTCAGACATCCAAGTTTTAGGGGCAGAGAGGATGTCTCTTGAAAATTCCTAAAAATTCTAGATGAAATAAGCTCATGTCATGTACCAGCAGGAAATGTTGCTTTTGGCATCAGCCGTAGTTAGCCATGAACACCAAGATGCCCCTGGCAGTACTATAAGGCCCAGACAAATTCAAGGCAGCCTATTGCATACAACCTCAGTCCACTGGAAACTGTGACAAATGCCATTTTGATACCTCTTGCCTCCATACTTCACTAGCTTTATAACTTTGGTGTGAAGTTACTATCTTCTGGCTTCGTTTTCTTCATCTTTAAAATGACACTGCTGCTGCTGCCTGCTAAGTCGCTTCAGTCGTGTCTGGACTTCTGTGCGTATCCATAGACAGCAGTCCCAACCCAGTCTTCCTCGTCCTTAAAAATGGTATAAGAGTACCTATCTTCCTTTACGGGTTTTGTTTATTTTGTGTAAAAATTAAATGAATTCAATATGTGTATACTTAGGATAGTACATAGACATGTAATACAGTACTTGAAAAATAGTTTTGTTCTAATCATTTTATGGGATAATGTTGATTCACCCCATGGTAAACACAAAGGAAAAAATCATAAATGGAAACCTTTTATGACATGAAAGCAATAGTCACTTAGAAATTTTTAGCACCGAAAGTATTCTTCAAGGCCACCTTTTTGCAGCAATTCCAAGGGATATTTCACGTTTTTTTTTTTTTTTGCCCAATGGGCAGATTCTGGAATTGTTGTAAACTTAGATGATCCTGGTCATGCTTCTTTGGAAATTGTCTCTCTGTGCTGGTTTCCATCATCATGGGGTTTTGTTATTGTTGTGTTCGGTTTTTCTTTTTTTCGTTTTTGCTTCTTTCTTCTTCACAAATACAGTTGGAAATAAATTTTTACTTGTTAGCAGTCTGTATTTGAATTCTCTTCTGCACCAGTGAGTAGGAATGCAATTTAGTCCTATGCGACACTTGAAAATAGAGAACAGAGCTGTATTCATTTTCTCACTGTGTTTACTCCCAGATCTGAGACTTCCTGTGTGGTTGATGTGCCAGCAATTAACATCATGAACCCAAGTGATTAAGCTCCCTTAGGAATTGGATGAAAGGGAAGCCCAGTTACCCGCGGGGAAGCCAAAATCTTAGCCAAGTCCCAAAGCATCCTTTAAAAGGCCCTAACACTCCTGGCTGGATGAGTTCCTGCTGGAAGAGACCAGTGTAAAAGTATTTACACACCTACTTTTAAGTCCACAGTTTAGCACTCTTATTGTTATGGCTTTAAAAGTTATAACACAAGATCTTTACATTAAGGACTGGGGGGAAAGATTCATTCAAAACAAAGCCTGATATATACACGCTTTTTGCTTCATTTTAAATACGTTGATTTTTTAAAGTTCCTCATTTTTTCCCATCTAGTGGTAAAATGCTAGTGCAACTTTTCATCAAAATAAAGTTTACCACAGATATAAATGAATTTTTCCAACTGAAACTGGCCTTTCAGCTGCTATTCAATGAAATTTCCCAACCTAAGTGAAAAAGAATCTGTATCTGTCATTATACACGAAAATATGAAGTATGATAGCATCACCTGTGGTGGTTGTTCAATTGCTAAGTCATGTCCGACTCTGTGAGACCCCATGGACTGCAGCACGCTTGGCCTCCCTGTCCCTCACTGTCTCCCAGGATTTACCGAGGTTCATGTCCATTGAATCGGTGATGCTATCCAACCATCTCTACATTGCTGCAAATTTGCTTCTAAAATGTCAACACTCAGGCCCCATCTCAGGCCAAGTGAATTTATATCCTCTGGAGTCGAGCCCAGACTTTCATGGTTTTCCAAGCTCTTTAGGTGATTCTGAAGGTGCACTGGGGGTTTAGTACCACTGGACACAGCCCACCACCATGATGTACAAATAAAAACCAAAGAATAAAATAAATTTTTACTGACAGGTGGTAGTTTACCATTGGCTCCATGGCAGTTCCATCAGTCTCAAAATGTAGAAATGTCAAAATGTCATTCCAAATTGCAACTGGGGGGTAAATAAAGAATGACTACAGAAAAAGAAAAAAAAAATCTATCTACAGGAAATTACTAAAGAAAAAAGAATATGGTTTCTGAAGAAGAAAAAGAGAATAACCTAATGATGCTTAGGAAGAACTATTCGGGGCACTACAACTTGAAACAAGACAGTGAAATAGAAACAGGGGATGTTTTGAGACCTGGAATCACACTTCTGGGCATATATGTTGAAGGAGACTAAGGTTATGTGCAATTGCATTTTCAGAGTCGTTTAAGGCAAATATTAGGATGCATTCATTCTGACCATCTCCATCTCCAAAGGTAGGCTAGGGCGATAATAAAGCTTAGGTTTAAGCAGCAGAGGCTGTGTGTTCTTTATGAACTGGAAACTGTTAGTCACTCAGTTGTGTCTGAACCCACTCCAGTGTTCTTGCCTGGAGAATCCCAGGGATGGGGGAGCCTAGTAGTCTGCTGTCTTTGGGGTCACACGGAGTCAGACACAACTGAAATGACTTAGCAGCAGCAGCAGCAGTTGTGTCTGACTCTTTGTGACTCCATGGACTGTAGCCCACCAGGCTCCTCTGTCCATGGCATCCTCCAGGCAAGGATACTGGAGTGGGTTGCCATGCCCTTCTCCAAGGGATCTTCCCTACCCAGGGATCAAACCTGGGTCTCCCACATTGCAGGCAGATTCTTTACCACTTGAGCTACCTGGGAAGCCCTATGTTCTTTACAGGGGCTCTTAATGTGTCTTTAGTAAACAGACCCTTTAAGAATCTGATGCGAGCTACCGAAGTTTTCCGGCAAACAATGGATATAAGCACAAACCTTATATTTTGCATACAGATTAAAAGGATGGAACAGAGACTCATTTATGTGTACCATACATAAATGGTATCCTGGGCGTGGCAGTCACAGTGGGAGAAAGGTGGGTAGCTTGATTCATTAAGCTATAGAACATTATATATTGGGGCACAGAAGGTGGTGGAAACCTGAGATTATTGGTCTGTTTATGTGGTAGGGTCTTGCTTGGTGAATTTCACATTAAGTGATGGAAAAAAAGTTGCCCTATACTTCCAGAACCCACAAGAACATAAAAAGTGGAACTATTCAAATAAAAGATTAAACAGTCCATAAATATGCATGAAACTGTTTGACATTTATCTCATGGTATTTTAAGAATTAGCAATTATTATTGAAAACTCACCAACTATTATCTCAAATATCATCCTATAGGACAGAATTTAATGCCCAAGAATTAAAAGAAGTAAATGGCCTGCCCATCTTTCCAAAAGGAAACGATGACTTCTGGTAATTAGAACTCATTAACATCAATATCTGAAAAGATGCTGGGTGAATTCAATAATATCTTAGCAACCAACAAGAGAATATGAGACTAGCAGGGCTTGGTGAAGGATATGTTGGACTAGACCTACTGATTTATTTTCTCTGAAAGGTCACAGAGGCAGGGAAAAAATGGCAGCTGTAAGTAATTTTGATTGTATTAAACCTTTGATTCTACCCTGCCTCCTCTTCACATTGACAGGGAAAGCAGACATGATCTGAAACTGGTTTTGAGAGAATATGCCACAAATCTATATCACACATGCCAGTTATTGGTGCCCGCTCCATCCATCTAATGAGAGAAAGGGTTCAAGGTCTTCCCAGTCTCTTCTCACCCTTGATAGTGCATGGGAATAGTTCCTTCACATCTCACTTTGGAGTAATGTTAAAATTGCTCATCTCTAATGTGGATCATCTATTAGGCAGATGAAGAGTTCTTCAAAGATCACCTCTACAAATGGAGTCTTTCGAGATTCAGTTTCAGTCTGGATGGATAGAGCTAAGCTGTGCCAGCAGACTTCATTCAGAAGGGCAAAGATATATGATGTGTCATGTCCAAACGAGACATGGAGATATAAGAGAGGCGGGTTCCATCCCTGGACCAGGAAGATTCCCCTGGAGAAGGAAATGACAATTCGCTCCAGTTTTCTTGACTGGAAAATCCCATGGACAGAAGAATCTATGGGGTCTCAAGGAATTGGACACCACTGAGCATGCACACACCACCAATGATGGCAGCTAACATTTATCGAGTGCTTACAACATGTTATTTCATTTAATTCTCATAACAATCTTCTGTGAAAGGTACTATTATTATCTGTATCATTATTACATAAGAGGAGACTGGGGCTTTAGAGAGTTTAAATAAATTCCCCAGACTCACCTATCTGGTAAAAGGCAGAGCTGAAATCAAATCCAGGTCTGTCTAAAACCAAACCCCTAGTCTAAGACACTGTAATATCATGCCTCCTAATATTAAGATGCTTTCCTGAGGCATGAGCCAACTCACCCCTTACTGTTATCTACTTTGACCTGCCTACAATATGGAGTCCTAGCCATATAACAAGTCTGACCTTTTTCTTATGTATGGGCTTCTTGGGACCCATCATCACTATCTCTAAACTTAAGCACAGCTGAATCTTCTAAGAGCGATGGCAGTCCTAAATAATATCTCCTCCACTGTTAAGTCTCTTGCCCAACTCCATTCCCCAGTGATTCAAGGACTCCCACCACCTCCCAGCAATTCATTGGATGATACCACACACCCTCTAACTGGTCACCAATCCATCCTTCAGTTCAATAGACCTTTGACACCTTCAAGCTTCAGTTTACCTGGCAAAACACATTGGCCCCCAGCTTACGCTCAAGCACATTCCTCATACGTGGGTGACCTGGCTGTATTTTATTAATTCCTCTGCATTTTGCAGTGCACTTAACTACTCTTAATGGAGACCATACACACTGCTCCATTATGAAATCAAGAAATGAACATTTTTGGACAAAGAACCCACATGGAGCTGCACCCCTACAGGAGTGGGTTTATTGCTCATACAAACTTCTATTGATTTTTCACAGCTTGTGTTGTCGGGGTGTGTGTGTGTGTGTGTTTGTATAACAGATACATAGTATTTGCTTTTGGTCAGGTTCAATTTTTGCTATCTTATGGCTTGATGCTAGGAAGCTAAGCAACTTCTCCAGCAGCCTCATTGTATCTCCCCAACCTTGGAATCGCTTGGTTCTGGCTGGATGTGAAATCTAGTTCTTTTTAACATAAACAGAGCTGCCGGGCTCAGAGTATTTGCTCATGGATAGACTTTTTCATGTTCTAATCTGATTTCCATGTGCTGAGGCTAAGAGCAACGGAAGGTCCTTGGGTAGTAATAAAAGAATAATAATGATGATGATATATAACATGTATTGAGCATTTTCTAGGCTCCAGGCACTGTGCCAAGCCCTTCACAGGCAACTTAATACTTAACAACCATTTCAAAAGGTAAACTTTCCCCACTTTACAAATTAAGAAATTCAAAGGCAGAGGATAAGTTATCTGCCTGAAGTCACACAGCTGTACAATAGAGGGCCAAGATTCTGAACCAAGACCTCACGATTCCTAAGCTCTCTCTCCTAACTGCGGTGCTATATTGTCAGAGCATAAAAGTCAGCCTTTCAAGCTCTCAAGTTTCTAGCATAAGATGCTAGTTGGTCATAAACAAGTTCAGGCTACATTGTGAGGGTTGTAGCCAGCTGTGATTCCTGGGTCCAGCCCAAGGATTGCAGCCAGATACCTCAGGCTCCCACTCTCTCTGGTGACCTACCACAGTTCTTAGATAGTTATGTCTTTTGCTGCAATACACAAGCGTCTTCCAAGAGGGAGAAAACCCAAACACAGATGGTTTTCATCACCCCTGTTGAAAGACTCACCCTCTCCAAAGCCACTTTCTTTTCCTGTCATGTGGAGACCCCATGAATTCCTGGTGCAGGTCATGGCTCCATCACTATCAGAACAAAGACCCACCTGTTCCATCCTTTACTATCATAATAGGGTTTTGGCTATTTTAGCTCAATCGAGTGAGAAAAATTTTTTGTGTTTTCTTAGCAGTGAGCATCCCTTATTCCATGGCACCCCTTGAAGCACCCCGCTTTCTCCTCAGGAACATGACTCTCCTCTGCTTCTCTCCTTCCTCACCTCACCAACATCATTGATAAATGACTGTTCAGCTCATCTCCAGAGACCCAAGTCAACCTCCGAAGGGTCCGTGTCAGGCTTAGGGCATCCACAAAATGGCACCCAGGGGGAGGAAGTAGTTGTGGGTGGTGGGGTGAGCTCTCATAGGGCGGGTGGAAACTTGGTGGATTCCAGCTAGAACCTGGTCCCTTCACTCCGGTTACAACTCAAACTGACATGAAGAGCCTTCTGCACACTGAATGCTCCCTTTCCTCTCTCCCTGCTTTACTCGTAAGCTTGATGAGGGCAAAAATGTAGCCTGTGCTTTCTTTTAACTTTTGTGCCTCAACTACCCACCACAGTATAAATTTGTTCCTTTTTTTTTTTTTTAAATCAAGTTGTATCCGTCTAGTAGGCAATTGTGTTATAAACTCAATATCACTGATTCCCCTCATTTCTCCTACCACGTGGTGAGCTTCATGGGCAGCACTAGGAAATGGCTCAGGGATCCTAATCGCCTCTTCTCAACCTTGAGGCTCAGCCTGGGCATCACAGGCCCCCTTTCCTTAGGGAATTTCCCCAGGCTTTGTCCCCTGAATCCTCCTCCTTCTTCTCCTTTGGCCGCTGCCTGCTTGCTCCTGTGGCCCTTCGGAGTTCACACAACCATATGCCCTTCTTCCCCACTCCTGGCTCAGTGCCACCGTCTCCTGTTCCTCATCCAGCTCAGACTTCACAGCCCTGTCCTGTGGACTCGCTTTCCCAGCCTTGATTCCTGAACACCTCTTCTTGACCTGAAACCAGAACATACCCTTCCTAGCCCTCCTTCCTCCGCTCACCTGAGACGGGAGGTCAAACGGCTCAGTCTGTTCCCTTTTGCCTTGGATCGTCCCTTTCAGCACCCAGTACCGTGGCTTACATTTACTTGGCCCCTCTGTGCACTTCCCCACCCCCACCAGGTCTCTGTGGTTAACAAGAACTGCAGTGAGCTTCATTTTCCTAATCCTTTAAGGCTGTAGGAGATCCCAATACTTATTGAGGTTTCAGTGGTGACTGAAATAGAAGAGTGAGTCTAAACACCTGTCCAGTTTAAAACTTCATCAAGATCACACTATCATTTATTAATGTCTATTAGATGCCGGATATTAAGCTGGATGCGTTACAAATATTACCATCAATACCCAGACCCATACCTTTTGGAAGACGGCATCAGCTTCACATAGGAAGAAACTGAGGCACCAAAGCATGCTTTCACTTGCCCCTAAGTCACCCTTAGTGGGTGTGAAGCTGGAATTTTACAAACTGGGGGACTGGAATTGAAAACCAGGTCTCTCTCACTTCAAAGCCTGGGATGCCTCAGTTCCCTTGAAGATTCCCCAGATAACTCATTTCCACTAACCTCTGACCCCTTACTTGTTTGCTCTACAACCTTTACTAAAAATTCCAAGGAAGATTGTCAACAAAGCTGCTACTCCCTGCATCTTTTACACCAGATCCTAGTAGGTGTTACTGAAAGTTAGCAGGTGCATCATAACCTGTGGCCACACTGACCTCCTTCGTGGACTATGGTGGCTGGTCCTCTCTGCTTGACTCTGTCAGCCCTTTCCAAAATTGCTAGGAGATAGGTGACAGGCCCCCGGGGCTGGCCAGCTGCAAGTTCAGAGTGAGGGGAAACAGTCTCATGGAAGGCTCCCAGAAAAGCTTTCCCTATTATTTTTTATTTTTCTACAGATATTGTTGAGTGTAAATCATTATTTTTCAGCAGGCCAGAAGTTGAGCCTAGACTTCTGAATACCAGCTCCCATTTGCAGCAACATGGATGGATCTAGAGATTACCATACTAAGTGAAGTAAATCAGAAAGAGAAAGACAAATACCATACAATATCATTTGTATGTGGAATCTAAAATACGGTACCAATCAGTATATCTACAAAATAGAAACAGACTCAGACATAGAGAACAGATTTGTGATTGCCAAGGGGGAGAAGGGGTGGGGAGAGAAAGAATGGGAGTTTGGCATTAGCAGGGGCAAACTATTATATATAGAACGGATAAACAACAAGGTCCTACTGTATAGCACAGGGAACTATATTCAATATCCTATGACAAACCATAATGGAAAAGAATATGAACAAGAATATATATATATATATATATATATACACATACATATATATCAATATGTATGTAAAACTGAGTCACTTTTCTGCACAGAAGAAATTAACACAGCAATGTAAATCAGCTATACTTCAATAATTTTTTTTAAATAATAAAAAATAAATAATGGCTCTTACATTCTATTTGCATATCTCCAAAATAGGAAGAGCCAGATGAAAGACGAGTGAATTGAATGAAAGGTGAATTGACAGATGAACACTCCAAGGCAGACATTGCCAATCCTGAGCTAACTGACATTGACCAATCTACTTAATACTTTTCAGGTTTCAGCTTTCCTTACCAGTAAAATGGGGATGATAAAGCCTTCCATCATAGGTTTGTCAGCAATGATTAGATCATAGAGTATGAGGTGCCTGACACATTTTAAAGTTTTAAGCAAATGCTCTTTCTTCCCTGAGCATGCGTCAAAAAGCTCCCCTTTATCTGTCTTCCAAAGACCAGACACCAGATAAACTAGCCTGAGTCTGTGAGAATTAAGACTTACAGAACATCTCAAAATGAAAAGCAATTTTTATTCCTGAATACATAGAGAAAATTTAATCCAGAGAAGGTCTGGGTAGTTGAGATTCTGCCAGGCATATTTTATGGCCAAGGAAGCAAGGTTTATAATTGCAAGCACCATTTACATAAAACTATTGCTATATTAGGGATAGTTTGTTATGTTTGAAAACAAATTGTTCCCATGAAATTACAAACGTTTTTCTACAATCACAATTTTACGCTATTTATCATGGTATTCTGGAAGAAACAGAGGTGAACAAAGGTGGACTAAAGTCTGTTTCTAGGACTCATGCTCAAGCACCATGAGTTTGTTGGGTTCGAGTTAAGGCTATCTCTCCTTTGACCTTTCCTTAACTAATGTGATAATTGCTAAGCCGCTCCACCATCATTTCATCAAATCTCAGCTTGTTCTTTAGTTTTTAGAAACGTTTCAATTTTCCTGTTCCCTCCTATCATCAAGTGAATACTTTCTTTGAAATAATTTTATTTCCTTTCTTTTAAACTTATTTTTGGCCTCATCTTGCAGCATGTGGGATCTTTTAGTGCCCCCACCAGGGATCGAACCTGTGCCCCTTGCAGTCAGAGTGCAGAGTCTTAACCACTGGGCCATCAAGGAAGTCCCTGATTTTTTTTTTCTTTTTTAGAAAGAATCATGATTATAGAGGACAACTCAGTAGAGGGAGAAATCATCCATGGAATAAAAAACACGAAGTACTAGTGCTCTCTGTAGGGGGAGTGGAGGAGAAATGAGTAATTGCTCTAGTCCATCTCACCTCAGCCTACAGCTTCTCAGCAATCACAGCTGTGAGAACATGTCCTATTGTTTTTTCTTAATTTGTTTTATAATCTTTCCTAAGAAGGAATTGCAGGCTTGTAAAATTTCAAGTTTATCTAGTTACTGCTTTTTTTTTTTTTTAAGTTCAACAAGTACAAATAAGAAGTGTTGGCTAAAGTGAGTTAATCCAAATTCTGATCTCCCTAAACTAAAACAAGCCATCATCACTGAGCTATACTCAGAGATGCTATGGAAATTTTAACAGGAGACAGAAGTCGTAATGTTTTTAAATGGAGAGGAGAGCCATTAACTTATATGGTCTCAATTTTAGTGGTTGATATTACCAAAACTTCTTAATTATACTGGTAATTTAAAAAATGCATGCCATAAGAGAATATTTAAGTGGTTTTAGTCTCAGGGTTGGAAATGAAAATCTCTGAGGTTGAGCTAAACCAATTCTTATTTACCAAATGTGGGAAAATTTCATTCATATGACTGAGGGCAGTGACAGTCATGAGAAGTCTCCTTCTGAGTCTATTTTTCCCTACTGTGTGCGTTCCTCCTGGGTGGTCCATGTGGCTGGCCACTCTTGGTGACGTTTAAGCATGGTATTACTTCATACGCTCCATCTCAACACTGAGATATCATTTTTGCCTGTGCAAAAAATAATATATATATATAACCTGCACCAAACAAGAATAACTTGTATAATCAAGGTAAAATAGTAACTGATCAAAAGGCCATTTTTCTTTTGAATTCATTTTAACATAAACATGGCAGTAAGAGAAAGGCATGGACCAGGAAACTATTTGAAGAGCCCACCAAGAAGTATGTTCCAATGTACAATCATATTGCTTGTATTCCCTTCTTCTTCACTGTTGGTGGAGATAGAAGGAGTTATGATAACATGTAGACACCATTTTTCTTTCTTGAACAAGGATACCACTGCTCATCAATTTCACAGCCAAGGATAAAACATATCCCTCCCACCTTGAGCCTAGCATCAACTTTATTGTGGAAGCTTCCAGCCTTTCTTATTGACTTTGAGCAGTCTGAATAGAATGAAGGTAGCTGGGTATGTACATGGTCAGTTAGGCAGCTTTATTGACAACAGTTGAAATAATGGTGGGAAACCCTAAAAGCGTGATTCTGTGGCAATCCCTATGGGTCAGCCATATAGTTCCCCATCTCTTGTTATAAGAATAGGCCTTCTCTCCTGTTTCTGGGAGTAAGGATATCTCACAGAGATCTTGGTCTTACCTTGGAGCTACACTTGTATAGCGGGTGACTGATAGAATCAACATAGTGGTGCCTCATGCAGCGTCGAGGATCCGAGTCCATCATGAATGAGCTCTCTGTTTTACTGTCTGTATCTCCCATTAGCGCCAGCAGGGAGAGCATAGAAAAGGATGCAGCTAGTACATGATTTCTCATTGTTGTAAGGGAAAACTTCTCAAGAAGAACAGCAGAGGGAGGCAGAGGACTAAAAATTGGAAATGCCTTCACCTCCTAGGCTCCAGTTCTTTCAAAGAAAGGGCAGGATCTGGTTGGAGCTTTCTGCTTGTCATTGTCCTTTGTATGCCGGAGTTTCGTCTTACTCTTTGCACTCGCGGTCCATCATCACTGTATCTGCTGCACAACTGGAATGAAAGCAGAAATTATTTTCCCCAGAAACATTTATCCAGAAAAACTAATGGAACCCTGGAGGTACTGAGTAGAATTTTTTCCATGTCATTTATGAGTTGAGAATATTGGTTTCTAGAGTGTCATTCTCATAAGCTGTCAGCCATTTCATACCGCTTCCCCCATAGATTATGGTATATATTTAAAATCATCTGAAGGTGGACACAATGGTTTAATGAAAGTAGATGTTGACTCTGATCGCTGGAGTCCATGTTCCAAGGAACAAAGATCGTTTGAACCCATAGTCAAGATTAACCATGTGGTTCTGGCCTTAGCATAACTCAGTTGGGTGGTCTCATTCTTAACTCCTGGCTGGTGGGGGCAAGAGGGTCTATTTAGTATCTCAGTAAGCTTTGATGTCCATGTCAGCTTCCAGGGCTAGAGAAGAGGCAGGTCAGCAGTAACGAACACAGGGCATGTCCCACGGGAAGGAAGCACATTTTCCATGTCCAAGTCCAACCCACCCATCCACCTAGTTTTCCACTTCTGCACTCTGGGCTCATCCTGTTTTTGTGTGAAGCTCTGCGCCACCCAGCGTCAATGATAAGCTGCATCGGAAATACACAGTATGCTAATTGCTCTCGAGTGTGGTTAAGGCAACACATGCATAGTTGCCAACAGACTCACACATTTCTGAAGAGCCTTTGTAGCCCAAGCACATGGTATAATTTGAAAAAGTAAGTGGTTGTTGGAGCAGAGACTTGTCATTAAAGTGGGATCATACCATACCTGAAATTTGCCTCGTTTTTTAAAGCATATATCTCTTGAACAAAAAACTCGGGTCCATAGTCAGCTCAAATCACTTCAGTAACCCCACCCCCAAAGCATGGCCAGCATTATCACACCAGAAGACTGAGAGCATCAAAAGTATTTTCAACCATTTAAGAAAATTGGAGGCATTCTAACATGTATACTATCATGTAAGAATCGAATCGCCAGTCTATGTCTGACGCAGGATACAGCATGCTTGGGTCTGGTGCATGGGGATGACCCAGAGAGATGTTATGGGGAGGGAGGTGGGAGGGGGGTTCATGTTTGGGAACGCATGTAAGAATTAAAGATTTTAAAATTAAAAAATAAATAAATAAATAAATAAAAACTGAAAAAAAAAAAAAGAAAATTGGAGGACTTGACATTACATCAAAAACAAAAGGAACACAATAATTAAAGCTTCAGAGAAGCTTTCAGAGGTATTTCAGATAAAAGTTTGAATATTTTGCTTCATAGTACATTTTTTTAAGCTTCCTACTCACGAACAGTCTGAATAAACATGGTAAAGTATTGATAAGATGAAATTCTAGTCCATATAAGTTGGTTACTCTTGCTCTAACAGAGTGGCCCCAGATCCCCTTAACCTCAGTTTAGCTGTCTTGCAAGTGTGGGACAGTGGAATCGCAGGTGGAGAAAGGTATGTGACACAGGGCTGTTTCAGAGTGGAGCATCCCTGGCAATGGCAAAACTTGAGTACGTGTGTTTCAGGGAAGCCCTATAAATTGCAGGAAGGGCAGGGAACAGTAATGAGGGGACTCACCTGGATTCTAGCACTGCCATTCATTAGCTGGGGATCATGTACAGGATCATTTGAACTGTTTCAGCCCCGGTTTCCTCATCTGTAGAGGAGTTGGGAAAAATGGCATCTGCAGCCCCCTCTTGATCAAAAATGCCAACATTTTACATACTTATGGATTCATTTACCCCCATCTTCATATGTAGAGAATAATCCTAAAGTTCAAGACACCATATTTGCACGCAGCTTTGCACCACTTTCCTTTATGTGCATGCTAATGGTAACATCTCACTAAAATTGATCAAATCTGAACCTAAAGCTCCAAATCAGCAAAAGATGCAGAAGAGCATTTTTGCTTTCTTTTCAGCTGCATATTCTAGATTTTCCTCTGCATGTTACACTGAAAGTCAGCAAGACTTCAGCTCAAAGAGCCAGAGCTTTCTTCAGTTCCATGTCAAGAGGCTGAGGTATTACTGACCATTTCCTGAGTTTCAATATGACTATATTTTCCCAAGTGGTTATCTGTCTCTTTGAAGCCTTAATTAGTTTTAGAAAGAGGATTTATTGGACTTCTCCTTTCACCACTCTGGTCTACAGATATTTCCCCCAGGAATCAATGGCAAGGGGATGAAGGGGAAAAGCAGACATTCCAGTCCTGGCCTTCCCTTTCCACTGCCAACTTCTTTTCAGAGCCATGGCCAGGAGGTATGGTTAAATGAGCAAAGCAAATGAAAGAAAAACATGCATAGAATGATGGTAAAAACAAGTGACGACATCGACAACAAAATCCTATAAAAGTGTGTGTATGTATGGTGGTATGTGTTGGCATTTACATTTATTCCACAGAAAATGAAATATAACAGGCTCTTAAATATAGAAGATGGGCACCCTCACTTATATAAGAGAAAATTTCACTTATAAATGAAAATTAAAGTACTTTGAGATACTTTGTTCAATGAGTCAGATTTATAAAAATCCCAAAATCTAATTATGTACTCTGTTGGCAAGGCTATGGGAAAACAAGCCTATTTTGGAGACAGTACAGTAAAAATTGGTGCAAATTCTATAGAAGCCAATTTGGCAATATTTATTAAGCCAAAAATGTATATAATTTAGACCAGCAATTTCACTTTGGAGAACTCTCCTCCATGTGAGATCACACAAGCATATGGTTATTCACTACAGCATTGGTTGTCATAGCATAAAACTGGAAACAGCACAAAAGTTCCATTAGTAGGGGGCTGGTTAAATATATTATACAACATTCATACACTCAAATAATATGTACCTCTATAAAGAGGAATGCAGAAATTCTACTGATTTGTGTTAAAACAAAGAGGGATAAGAATATATATTTATGTTAATTTGTATTTACATAGAGAAGCTCTGAAAGGATATTCAAGAAACTATACAGTTAGTTATGTGTGCGATTTGGAGGACTGGCCTGGGAAAAAGACTTTTTGCTATATATCTTTTTTTTAATTTGTAGATGTCTGAACTTGCAAATGTTTTACCTATCCAAAATTTCATTAAAAAAATAATACTTTCTCTTTTGAAATCAAATCTTGGCTTAGAACTAGTAATGAAGTTAATGGATGTTTGATGTTTGTGCCACTTTGAGTGTTTTAATAATATTAAACCTTTGTTCCTTAGAAGTATGGGAAGACATGTTAGTCTCAGTCAAATAGTTTTCCCCATGGACCAGTTTGTTCTTGCGCACTACTGCCACCTAGTAGTAATATTCTGAATTGCAAGCACAGTTTAAAAAAATTTTTCCCCAAAAGGTGAACAAAATAATTTTGTAACCAAATGTTATGACGTTTATACTGATAAAGAGCTAGTTAATGTCATACAAAATGTAACTCTATTATTTGATTTTCTATTTAAAGATAATAAGCTGAGCCAAAAAGTAGTAATAAAGATAAAGTGTAAAAGAATGACAGAAGAAATATTGCTTCAGCATTAATAAGAAATAGATGTTTTCATTTCAACACTCTCACAAAGCATGATACTTTTTGTTCAGTTGTTATATTAAACTCTGACATGAGAATGCAAGCAACAGTGTAAATATGCCACAGAACTCACAGAACCCTTGGAGCGTGAAAGTCTAATCCTTGCAACAGAACACTGGGATTTTTGCCTTGTGCTCAAATTGAATGAACCAACACTGCTGTGTTGAAGAAGAAGTAAGCAGAATGCTCAAGAAAAGAGTGATTCTGATTAAGTCAAGTTGCCTTAACATTGTGTTGGTCTGGATGTGCACAGGTGAAGGTGTACAGAGTGCCCTGGGAAGCACTCGCAAAGAGGAAAATCAAGAATGAAGGAGATTTACATCACTCGAGATGAGATCCCCCTTTGATGGCAGCCTAGGGGTATCTATGTCTGTCTTGTAGGAGCTTCTGTTATTTTTCTCAAAATTAAATTAATTCTAACTTGCTTTAAAGCCATGTAGCATAAAAATCAAATGCTGCCAATGAAGACTTAGAACCTCAGCCCAGCTAGTGATGGATTGAGTGAGAAAGTGACTGTCTCATTGAACTTGGTAGACCTGGGTTGCTCAGTGCTCCGGATACAGTCTCTGAGACATGAACTTGGCCGATATACAGAGCCCACATTCTAATAGCTCCAATGTGGAGCCTCTGCCGGCAGGAGAGGCACGTAGGCTGGCGTGCCCGACTTTGGAGCTACCCTCCAAATGATACCAGTGGAAAAGAACAACTGGTGCCCAGATTTCCCCACCTGTCATCCTCAGCGAAATAATATAGCAGAGCTTACAGTGGGCCCAGCCTCCTGGGTGAGAGATGGTGTTGTATCCACAGATCAACTCACTCTTGGGCTGACCTTCTCCCTGGCAAAGGATAAAGTGCTGGTTTCACACAAGCTATTCCAGCAGTCGGCTAAGACAAGTGACATGTGCCCAGTGGCCTTATTCTTGCCCTGCTTGCCAGACAAGGGAGGGTGGTACTCAGCATCCATATTTCCCCCCTGGACTGTTTTTCAGTATAATACATGCAGGTTTTACCTCCTGAAGCTTATTTTTACAAATAAATATTTAACACATATTCACAATGAACAGCTACTATGAGTCTCCTTTTGCTCTAGCAGATGAGACTTAAGGGTCAGGAAGAAAAATAGGTCCTATTCTAGTTCCTTCTTCCAGCTCACTGCATCCACTAGCAGAGTCTTGGCCTGTTGTCTTTCTGGGTAATCTTTTTGGACATGCTGATGAACTTGCTTAACATCTAATTCATATGCAACATCCATTGCATCATTCCTAAGAAGATCAAGTTAAGCAGATAAAATCTAATGACTTTGGAATGACGTCAGTGTGCCAGACTGAATTATTTGATGTTTACTATCATTTAAAACAATCATCTCAGGCATGAGTAAGGTAAAGATGGCACAACATAGAGCCTCTCTCAAAGGAATTGCACACACACAAAATCAGAGATTCAAAAGTGGAAGAAAGCTTGCCACTAGATAACACTTCACACTAGAATTAGAAAAACAAAAACTTAAAGTCTCATCAGAGAGTGTGAAGTGCTAAGTAGCCCCTTCCCAGGAACTCAAAGAATTCCAATTGGATCTAGTCAACCAGATGCCTTGGAGAATAAGTCAGATGCTCTTCCCAAGGCACTTAATTTATAAACTGTAAACAGCACGCTGGATTTTATAAAGCATCCCATGTGCTCAATGAATGGTTTTTTATATTATCCCTATCTGACAGCACATCAGTAGCAACAAAGAGGTCAAGCCTGGGCTCACCCAAAGGCAGCCCTCCAGCCTGCCCACCCCAGGTATCTCCAAGGAGGGGCAGCCCCAAGGTCAGTGGGGATGGAGCAGCTCCTACCCCTGGCATCTCAAGTATGGTGTCTGTTCTGCACTTAGAGGTGGCAGAGCATGGGAGGCAATGCTTGCCCCTACAGAGTCATCTTAGGAAAAAGATGACATTCTTGGGATTAAACAACAGCTCTCTAGTCTCGGAGAGCTCTTTTCTCCCAGTCTGCATTACAAGGCGTGCTCAGTCGCTCAGTCACGTCCAGCTCTTTGTGACCCCTGCACCGCATCCCGCCACGCTCCTCTGTCCATGGGATTTCCCAGGCAAGAATACTGGAGTGGGTTGCCATTTCCTTCTCCAGGCAGACATGGCCAAACTCAGGGGTGATGGTGAGAAGAGATGGAAACAAGCAAAGAGATGGAAAAAGCAAAAGGGAACAAGAAATAGAGCCCAAGAAGGAAGCAAGAAATCAAAGGCTAGGATAAAGAGGGATGTGAAAAAGGACTGGGAATACAAGTAATTTCTGACCAACTGTCAAGTGGCGCCACCTGTGTGTGTGTCCTTGGATGGAATAGTTTTACTGTCTGGGGCAGGACTGGTGTGGGAAGACTGGACTTGGAACCTGACTGAAACTTCAAATCTTGATTTTTCAGGAAATCCAGAGAAATCACTCACTGTGATCCAAACTCCCACCTATCTACAGTTTTCATCTCTTCCTCCCCAAACCTATTTCTAGCCTGAGTCCTATAACCCGGTGTCTTACATTTATTTATCAGAAATATTAGATAACTAGTCTACAACCTTCTGAAACTCAAAGGGCATTCTACTGTTGTCTGCTCTGGCAGAAGGAAGGCCATATTGAGGAGCTGAAAACTCTGAGCCCTACCTACTTTCCTGTCACTGGCTGTGTGATCTTGAGCAAGTCAGTTGCCTTCTCTGGGGCTCAGTTTTCTCATCCACAAAAAGAACAGATTGGTCTAGATATTTCTATGGTTCTATCTGTTTCTAACATTCTCTAACTCTACCCAAGCTTATTAGAGTGTACGTCTGCTTTGGGGCTACATGGTCCCCAAATAAATACTACAGAAAAAGTTCTTTTCTTACTCAAGAAGTTAATGATCACAGAAAAGTCCAAACAAGTTCTAACGTGGGGCCTAAGCCAAAATTTGAAGGTCAAACTATGAGAATTTGACACTTGATGAGGCCATATTGGTGCCCAGAAATAAAAACAGCCCTTAATAATCAGTTGACTTGGTGTTTGAATGTACTGTGATTTATAAATTAATAACATGTTGTTAATAATAGGAAGCAGTTAATGAAGATACTTAACCAGTTCTTATTTCTCTTAAAGCTGTCCTAAAATTTGAAGTGTTTCTTTCTAGTCTCCACCAAATGAGGATAAGAGAAAGACTAAGAGTAGTCAATCATGGTAAAATTAAACTTCTTTCAATTGAGGATGTTGATGATGATACAGGCTGAGTTCAACCTTCTTGCACCTTTCCTGTGAATGACCCTTATTCCTAATGGATTGAGTCACAGATCTTCATGCCCTAGGGGGGCATTTGTGATGCTCTGGTTCAGGATAGAAGAGGAAGACTGGTTAGAAGAACTTTCTTCTCTGCAAATGTGGTCAAGAGCAAGGCACTCTGCTTGGTAAAGCATCTATGGAAACGTTGTGCTAGGGTTCCTGAAGTTCTAGGTTGGGCATTAGTTAGTGTTAGTCACTGAGTCGTGTCCAACTCTTTGTGACCTCATGGATTGTAGCCTGCCAGGCTCCTCTGTGAGTGGGATTCTCCAGGCAAGAATACTAGAGCGGGTAGCCACTCCCTTCTCCAGGAGATCTTCCCCACCCAGCGATCAAACCCAGGTCTCCTGGATTGCAGGCAGATTCTTTTACCATCTGAGCCACCAGGGAAGCCCTTCTAGGCTGCAAGTTGGACTAAAAGAGTTGTCCATTGGATATGGGTTTTGGATCCTACGCTGGGCTTCTGTAGGCTTCTATGGTTTCTATACAAAGACCTCACTTTTAGAGGACAAAGCTTGCATAAATTGGAAATGACCAAGTCTGATTACCCATGTGTCAAGAAGTAGGATACAGTTGAAGGCTTCTCCTCTGGAGGTTTGGATTGTAAATCCACTCCACTAAAAGCTGTAACTGATATGGCGATGAGCTATCAGAAAATGTATAAGGGTCGACTTTTTGCAGTGCTAAAAATCAACAATAGTCCTAAACATGGAGCCCACTTCCATTCTTTCATCAATAATGGGGAGAGAGGAAGCCACAAAAGGAGTAGCAGGAGAGATGGAGGAAGCATAATTTTTAGGTTTCAAACCTGTCACTGCCCTTTCAGTGATTTCAGATAGCAAAATTCTACAAGGGGATGGTTTCCTTCATTTCACCCACTCTTTCCCAGGAAGAGGCTTTCACATGAGGACTGAGACATACTCCACTACTCACCTTGTGTAAGACCCTTTGGAAGGAAAGCAGGGGAGTTCTGAGTTACCCAGCACAGGGCACTCTGTCTCATCAAAACGTGAATATGCACTCTCCCTGTAGAAAAGAAAAGGCTCCCAGGTGTTCTGGGGACCCCCTGTGCTGATGTAATTCGATACTTGCTCTGCCACTGGACCACTGGCTGTGCTATAGCCTCAGTAGAAGAGGGATAACCAATGTTAGCTCAGGGTACAAGCTCCTGTTCACCCTGGAGCCAAATGAGTATGTTGGCGTTTCTTCAAAGTGTCCAGCAAAGCATTTCCAAAGCTGCATTTGCATCTCCTCACCCACAACAGCATTCTGGAATGGTGGGTAGTGATCTCACCTAACAGCTGTAGAGCCCTTAGTTAGAAATTGGGCATAAACAATAGAGCAACTCAGTATTTCCATTCCCCATCCAATTTGCCCTTTCTGCCTAGTGATGGGACTTGAATACTGAATTCCCTCCTGTGGCAATCCGGAAGCAACACTTGCAGACAAAGATTCATGTCAAAAGGGCAAGGTTAAAGCCCAGGGAACTCTGCTCAGTATTCTGTAATAAACTATATGAGAAAAGAATCTGAAAAAGAACACACACACACACACACACACACACACACACACACACACACACGTGAAAGTGAAAGTGTAGTCACTCAGTCGTGTCCAAATCTTTGCCACCCCATGGACTGTAGCCCGCCAGGCTCCTCTTCCATGAGATTCTCCAGGCAAGAATACTGGAGTGGGTAGCCATTTCCTTCTCCAGGGGATCTTTCTAACCCAGGGATCAAACCTGGGTATCCTGCATTACCAACAGATTCTCTACCATCTGAGCCACGAGGGAAGCCCGCCCCCACAACATACACATGTATAATTAATTCACTTTGCTGTGCACCTGAAACTATCACAACATTGTAAGTCAACTATACTCCAATACCAATTTTTTCAAAGTGAAAAAAAAGCCAATCACGTAAAAATGTGTTTCCCAAGACTTCCCTGATGGTCCAGTGACTAAGACTCTGTGCTCTCAATGCAGGGGGCCAGGGTTCGATCCCTGGTCAGGGAGCTAGATCCCATATGCTGCAACTAAAGATCCTGCATGCCACAACTAAGACTCCTGTGCAGCCAAATAAATAAATATTAAAAATGTGTTTCCCTCTATCGCTAATCACTCTGAACTTATGGCCTTTTGGTTTTCTGTTTGTATTTTGCTTTGCTTAAACCACACACACTTTGGTTATGTCTCTTGATTGCCAGCCCCCATGTGACACTTCTATTCTGCTACCTTTAGATTTCAAACTTCAAAAGAAAAATTTTAATTCTGAAAAGAAGTCATTTCCCGTAACTGGGAAGAAGTCACAGAAATGTATTAAGCCCTTAAATACTGCCTTGAGCTTTAAAGAAAAATTGACCTTGATTAAGAATTGAATTTCTTTGACTCGTCACATCCATATTAGAAATGTGTGTGCCTACATCATTTTACTTAGATTTAAGCAAGGGGAATTTTTTTTTCACCTGAAGAGTTGACTTCATTTTCTAATGACAAGTAAAGAAGGCAACTTCAGAGTTCAAGACCCTCTTCTTGGCAAGGAATAGGTGAAATTAAGGGAAGCTTCCTTTTCTGAAATTATGCTATTTGAAAATCTCCAGTAGCAGATTTTGAGCATCAAAAATAATCCTTTCTCCTTTTTTTTTTTTTTTTTTTTACTTCTCCCGTGGCCTACTCTTTTCCTATCTTTATTCCCTATTGATGAAAGGATGGGAGGAGACTCCATCTTTAGGGCTATTGTTGGTGGGTGGCACCACAGAAGGGTCACCCCTAAGCATTTTCTGACAACTCATCAACTTTCTTGAATGTATTAACCTGTTGCCCTTTCATTTTTAAAGGATATGGCAATCGGTTAGATCACAGCTTAAAAGAAAAAGTTGGGATTGAGCCAGGCTTTGGAAGAGAGAACATGGTATGAAAAGATTCTTAGCTTTTGTAGAAAAAAAAACCAAAAAGAAAAACATATCTACTGGAAATCTTAAAGAACTGAGTTTAAGGCTATAGACCATGTTGATGTACAGATTTGGACATGAGGGCGAAATGCCCTCTAATTGGATGAATTCCTGATTCTAAGCATGAGGGATATATTGCCTCCTAAAGCTACCCATTCTTTGCATTTCTGAATCAGCAGTCTTTCTAACAAGAAAGTAGTTGTCCCAGACTGTGAACCCCCATCCAGGGAGTTACATTCTAACGACTGAAAATGGCTCTGGTAAGGGGGGAGGTGTGATTCTTAGCAGTATAGTCTTACCCACCAGACTCTGAGACCCTCTGATGAGGGAGACAGGAAGGATGGATGGTACCAAGCAAATTATTGCCAGACACACAAGAGCAAAGCTTTGCAGATGTGAGAGCAGCTTGCATCAGAAAGCATGCTATGGAATTATCTTCCTTAAAAACTCCAGGGTGTGGGTGTGTGAATTTGCCACATGCAACCTGCGTGGCCAAGTCAGCACTTGCTGAAGTACCAGCTACTCCCACCCAGCTGCATATGCACTGGGCTTTCGGCAGGATTCCCCACCCTTTGTTTTTTTCCTGGATGCCAACATAGAAGTTTATGGTTGCTGATCTGAAGGGTGAGGAGTGGGTACTACCAGCTGGAATGTTGCCACTGGTAGGGGCAGACAGGAAAATAGGAAGGCTCTTAATGTCCTCCCAAAGAAAACCTTTGATGGACAAAAGAGTGGTTGTATTTTTACCCTCTCTCTTCATGCTGCCAGGCATCTTTAAATAGATTCTCTAGACTAGGGACTTGTATGGAATAATTCATATTAAAACCCAAGAAGTGGCAACAGAGGGGAGTTGGTTCTTTCTTCGCTTTCTTTTCTTTTCCTTCTTTTTTTTTTTCTTCTTGTCAAGCTAACAGAAAAAAAAAAAAAGACTCATTTTAATTCAGCTGTGTTCAATTTTTCCTTTTGGGTCTTTTAATGAACTTTAGCTGATTCAGAAAGACTACCAAAGCCCCCAGGAAACGAAAAGGAACAGGAAGCTGCGTTGTAGAGTGTTCCTTAATGCCTTTTGGACCCGAGGACATTAGTAGCATCTTTTAAGGATGCTGCACCTAGGAGGTTACACAGGCTCTTAAATGGGAATGTCTAATTGAGAAGTCCAGTCGTTCCATTTGCAGCTCATAAACCGATCTGTTGTTCTGCTGTTTAAAGAGAGAGAAAGAGAAGAAGTCCTCCCCACCTCCCTAGCCCCATGCATTTTTAGTTCCACTCAACCCAGGAACCATTTCTTCCCTCTCTCTTTCACAAAACGGGTTTCCTAAAGACGTTCAGCCCCACACTAGCCAAATTAAAAGTCCTGTCTGTCCTTCTTTTTCCTTGGTAAGGGAAGGATGTGGGAAGGACAGAGCAAGGGGGCGGGTCCAGGTCCAAGGATCCAGGGAGCTTTGTTTCAAGTCACTTGTCTCTCTCCCTGAAACAGAGAATAACCACATTTCTCTTAATGTAGGCCGAAGTGCATTCAGGCGTTCCCATAGCACTCCCACCCCCGGCCCTTTGCTGGAGATGTGCGGGTCACTGTGATGGTATGCCGGTCCCTGCCAGCCCGGGTCACTCCAGCCCTTCTCTCAGAAGCCTAAAGGGCAGCCTGAGCCAGGAGGCTGCTCCTCTCTGCGAATGGGCTCAGGCTCGGGGTGCTCCAAAAAGACCCCCGATCCCATCAGCCCGGCAGAGCTGCTGCCAAGAATGACATCCTGGGAATACTATGGATATGGGGAGACCTCATGGGCTGTTGGCCTCGGATGGGACAGGACCCAGGCTGTCTGCAAAGCAGACTGAGCAAAGAGCCAGCTCACAATGGAAGGAGCTCAGGCGAGGGGAACAGGGGGCGGGGTGGGGAGTGGTGGAGAGCAAAATCAAAGAAAAGCCACATGCCACCCAGGAAGATTCCAGGGAGGGTGGGAGGAGGTGGCGGAGGAAAGACTTGCAGGAAACCAGTACCCAGACATGGCACTGCCAGTCTAGCTGGATTCTTTTCTGAACTAGATTATGCGAAAGAAAGAGGGGAAATATATAGCCTGCCAGCTGTTCAAAGGCTTACAACCTTGCTTTTATTGTCCGGGTAAGTTGGTGAGGTGGGGCATCAGAGGAATTCCAAACATACCATCCCAGAGAAATTTTAATATGTTCCACAGTGTCATACACGAAGAGGAAATGACAGCTGATCACAGCCAGGGCAGGCTGCAGCAATCTGGGCCTTGGGGCTCACCCACCCTCCCATGGCCCAGCTTCCCTCCTCTCCCTGTCCTGCCACCTGCCGCCCCATCCCTCCTGCTCCCACTGGCTCAGCCAGGGGGCCTGGACAAAGTTGCCTTAGTTGACTGTCATGGGAAGAGGTGAGGATGAGCTTGAAGGCTGCTGGCCAAGAAGTTGAGGGCTGGCTAGGGTGAGTCAGCCCCCCGCCCCCCCCCCCAGGGAGTCAGAGGCATCTTAATTCAACCACAGGGGATTATCTGCTGATAAGGACCAAATCAAGGACTCTGGTGATGCTGCCTTCAGGGTCCCCCCCGCCCACCCCAGTAACCTACTGGTGTCAGAAACAAAAGATTGGATTATTTGAAAGCAACATTGTTAGTGGCTCTGATTGAGACCTGGGTTTGGGCAAGGACTTCCAGCAACTTCTTCCCAGGGGCCTCTGGAATTTAGGCCAGGCCCAGAGGTCATTGGTTTCGATCCTGGGGGTGGGACAACTAAGTGGGGGGAGATACTGGCTACATCGTCCTCCGGGTGTGTTTCTAATTCAATGATTCATCAAGCAGCCCTGGTGTAAGCCACTGAGTAGGTGACTCATAGCTGTCCCTGATACAGACAGCACGTGGTCCTTTCCAAAGGGGGCTCAAGAGAGCAGAGAGAGGATAAACTGCCCTTTTGCCAGGCTTCTCCTAGCCAGGAGGGAAAGATCTGGGCTGTGCTAGCTGTGAGTGACGTGTCCCCAGGATCCGATGATAAAGGCCTAAGGGGAACCCCGTTATCATAAATGGAAAGAAAACCGACCGATATGCGACCATCATTTCTAGTAAATCTGGGTACCAGCAGATATGTGAAATGGTTCTTTCTAACAAGAAACTCATTGACCAGTTTGCCCACTGGCCAAGTCCATGTCAGTTACAAAATCTAATTGGAAATAGCATAGAGACTGAGAATTAGGGCATGAGACAGTGTCTCATTCACCTTTGCATCCATCAGGAGTGGCATAACATTAAAAGAATGATGGCATGAATAATTAACCAATAAGAAAAATAGGCCTTGAATTGTAAGTTCTCAAAATACAGTAAAAATTGCTGGCCACCACTGGCGGCTATAATTCCGAGAAACTCACATTTTTCAAGGGCCGAGGAAAATAAATGAGTTGGAAATTGTTAAATGTATTGAAAAATGATTTATTTTCCCCTTGACAGTGTCATTGGGACTCGAATTAAGATTTAAACCTCCACAGACGTGTTTCCATCTGTGGCTGTCAGCTGATGGTACATGGTCATCTAGAAGGCTTCAGCCAGCTCTCCTTCTACCTGAACCCAATGTACGCGAAAGTAAATGATGCAAAACATTGCGTTTTGTGCTCAGACACTCACATATTGTGGTCTGAATAATAGTTTAAAAAAACTGTTTTGATTTGGCTAAATGCTTTGTTAACAGCAGTAGTTTAAAATTGTATAGCAATAGAATCCATGGTATTTTCTCAGACTTTCTCGAATAAATAATGACTCTCTCAAAGCTGTAAATTAGCTCATTCAAAAGCCAGATTTTCATTCAACAATGCTTGTTCGCTTCGTTATTAGAGAAAATCACACGAGTTTCCCCAGAAAGCACGTTCTTGCTCCACGATAAAAATTGGCCACTCGGATGCTAAAGTTTACTTTCAGAAGCCAGACGGATGAGAAGAAAATAGGAAGATATTTGCATTTGATCTAAACACACAACTGAGAAGCATCCAGCAGTCCCCATGGTAGGTATTTGGTAGACATCTATAGCCAGCTCTGCATTTTAGGCATCTCTACGTTTGCAGATACACCTGGCATTTAATTTAGGTGTTGAAGCAGTTTGCCAATGCCAGCTCCTTGTAATTAACATACACTAGTATAAATGAAAAGAGACACGCTTCACAGCATTCGGATCTGCTATTCATGACAGTTTCCAAGCATAGAATGAGGGACTCCCCTCTTGCCAAACAGTTTCCTTTCCTACACCTGAATCTCAGCAGAGAAAGAAGGCTACCTTTTTTCAAGCAGGTTTATCTCAGCTCCTCCCTGACAATGAGCCTCAGTTACAGGGCGTTCAGAGTCATTAACATTCTGTACACAGTCAAACTTCCCGTCCCCCAATAAAGAGTTATGCCCAGGCCTCCTACAGCCCAATTGTTCATTTAAAGAGAGAACTTGTATTCAGGAGCTTGAAAGAACCCTCTGAATATTCCTCAGGTGTTTGTAGGAGTCATCCCTACATGTCCTGGTCCCCGGGCTGGTGGGAGCATCCTTTCCCGGTTACTTCTTGGGCAAGGTAGCATCAGTGGAGCTGTAGAGACAAGCTGATTTACTAAAAATAACCCTTTGCAATAAGGCCAAGGCAAACAACATGCATTTCCCCGGACTTTTTGCGGAATGCAAATCCTATAGTAAACACATACTCCTCTCTCCCTGGCGCTCCTGACCGCATCTATGGAAGTGAAGATCTTGCAAGTTGGGAGAAAGGTGCAAAGGAACAGGATTCCTGCAAAGCGTGACACAGAAAGGTAGAAATAAATGTTGCCTATTGTTTGAAGTCATTCTAAGCACTCCGGCAGAGCCCTGGCAGGAGATCAGCAGCATACATAAGTAGTAATAAAAGTAAACTGCGCTTTTAAACTCGCAGGCTTGCCCGCGTTCACAGTGCCCCATTGTAAGAGGGATGAGGGCGGCGGGGAAGATAACCGGGGCTTCAGGAATCCATGTCGGCGAGTAGCTGCTTCTCAGTCTCCTTTCACGGGGCCAAATAGAAGAATCATTACAAAGTTCCATCTAACTACGCAGAGTCTGAAAATCCAATCCCTTTCAGTCCAACCATAGGAGATTTTCCAGCCTCTCTTGGAGGCTCCCCCGCTCTGTCACCGACTTCAAAGACCCGTTCATTTACAAAACACAATGCTAGCGCGCTACAGATTAATGCAAATTCAATTAATGCAAATTTAAGTGGTATTTAGAGGTTGTCTCTTTGTCTGAGAGGAGGATGAAACGCTCGCTTTGGAAAGAAGTAATTTCCTAGGCAAGCCGTCAGCGCTGTTTTCCTGCTTACCTTGGGGGAAACGCAGGGCTCCTTTCTCCCCAGACTTTTCTGAGAGCTAGAAAGAGGTCGTGCTACTTCCAATTGCTTTTGTTCTTCTGTCCCTCTGTCACATGGCTTGCCTTTTATATTTGCAACACACAAAAGTTAGGACTGTTGTTTAAGCGACACAGGGAGAGAGAGAGAGAGAGAGGGAGAGAGAGAGGGAGAGAGAGAGAGAATGTCAAATGGAAAAGAGCCATTGCAGTCATATATCAATCAGGCGTGCGGCCGCAGCAGCGCGCTAGCAAATGGGAATGCCAGGGAAATGTGAGGCTCCCGGTATCGGGGACTCGCCGCCTCTGCCCACCGCTCGGCTCCCTTCCACCGAGCATCTTACGATGGGAACCGCATGGGACTAACGAGGGCAAGGAAGTCCCCACCCGCCCACCCCCACTTCTTCTTCTTTTTTTTTTTTTTTTTTTTGGTGTTTTGGAAACATTTAATAAAGGGCTACATAATATTCGGGATTTAATTCTTTGGCAAGCATGCGGCTGCCCTAAAGAGGTGGCGTCGGCAAGAAAGACACAGAAATACAGAGTGGCACTCTGCTTAACGATTCAGCAGCTGACCAGGATGAAGTTGAAATTCTCAGAAACAGAGGAGAAACATGGGAATCCGAACTCCTTCTCAGGAGATGCTGTGGTAGCAAGTGCAAAAGGCTGCTCTGTTTGGTCACGCTGTGGGTGGGTGGTGAGAGTTCTCCTTTTCTGAGTTGTTTATCCAGTAAATGATTTTTTAGCAGCAGATCCATGATTAAATTCACAATAGTACTTAAATCAGCGCCTTCTTCAGCGTCATTTGAATAAAACTCTAGATCTGATTTAGACACAATGACAAAGTGGGAGTCCCTTGACTCCTGGAGTTCTCTGAGGGTGAGAATAATAACAGGTAAAGCCAACCCACTGCACCAGGACTAGTAGAAAAATGACAAAGGTAACTATGTGTGTGGGCTAAATGCCTGCTAGCTGGATAATACTGTTATGAGCTGTGGGAATACAAAGGGAAATATTTCATAATTCTTGCCCTTAAAAGCTGAAAATTAAGACAGAAAACCATCAGCAATTTTTTGTGGAAAACACAAAGATCCATTTATAAATTTTTTTATGTCAGATAAACCCAGCTCCAGAATGTTTTTTTTTTTAGAAATGAACACTGATGAAGAATTAAACTGAGGATATAAAAATGCAATAAATATGTCATAGAATTTCAGAAGAAATTTCTTGTGAGACCTCCATATAATTGTTGATGCTGAAACTGTTATGTTCAACTAGATCACATCATTTATTATTCATTCATAAATAGGCAATCACATTATTACTCTCCCACAGAACCTTTACTTCAGTCACTGAAGTTTATAAGGGGTGTCTTATATTTTTCAATTTGATCTCCACACTTCTCTTTTGCTTTACCAGGAAAATCTAGTCTACCTGGGACCAGCCAGTCACAAAACAGAATCTACTTTCAAGGATAAAGGACAAATGGACAAGCTCAAAGCCTTGAAAGGAAATCTGGCACTTGGCCAATGATGATATTGGCCGAAATGTCTCAAAAGCAGAAGATCAAAAAGCAAATGGAAATTGGACCTTAAAAATGGAAATAATCTGAAAGGGGAAATGACTTGTAGCTGAGTAAGAGCCATGGAAAGAGTCATGAACACATTTTCTGGCTCAATTCTGTGGGTCAGATCGGAGGGTGGATAAATCCTTTGGCCACCAACATTTTCAAATATCAGAGCTTGACGTCCATCCACCTTTTCACTTCTCCTAATAATTTGTGGATTTTTTCCTCAACATGTGTTCATCACTCCACCCTGCTATCTTTTGAGGGGTTCTCAGAGTCGCTCTATCTGCTCTGAAGTAACATGAAAAGGTGTGGTTTTTCCTGGTTGGAATTTTCCAGCCTCCTACAAGCAATAGCACCACAGAAAATGTAAAAATTGCAAACACATTGATTGCTTGGCCTCAGAAGACAGGCTGTCTCCCAGATGGAGCCCCACTGCTTCCTCCAGGAGTTATGCTGTTAGGGATGGCAAAGAATACCATCTGCTGCCCCTTTCAAGAGGGAGATTTGCCTCCGCCCTTTGGGCTCCAGAGGACCCATTTCTCAGTAGGTATCTGGCAACATGACTCTTTTCATCACATCACCATGCTTTTCAGAAAGGTCACTGTGCCACCCATGGTTACTTTACCAACCATTATTAACATTCCTGAGAAAGGAGGATGCTCTTTACATTTCTATCTATGCCAAAGGGGGTGAAAACAGTCCTGCTGTTATTTCATATGTGCTCAGGATGGGAAGAGTTTTGGAGAAGGTGCTGTCTACAAGCTGGATGGGAAATTCTTCAAGGGACCCTCCTGACCCTTTTTTTCTGGTTCTGTTTTCAGCTTGACTCTTCCTTGTTAGCTCTAGTGGATATTTACAGGAATCTCCCATCATCCAATTACCCCTGAAGGACGGGAAATCCCAAGGCTGCCTTCTCCCATCAGAACCTGTTCCCTCTTCTGAACAGCTGGAGAGTCAGGTGTGACCAAGCTTACCAGATGTGCCATTCAGGAGGCATGGTTAAGACCTGCAGACATTCAGAGGTTATTCCCTATGGGTACACTGGAGGTCCCAGAGGATACAGCATCCAATGTCAAGGGCAACAGAGCCCAGCATGTGACAAAGGGTGTTCTGCGGACAAAATCCATGATGGCATTCTGAGCAGCCTGGTCTTTTGGGCTGCATCCATGTTTGCCACCATTTTATGAGCCTGAATCTCCAGCTTTCCCGGTGATTCTGTGAACTGCCTCCTTCATCATCACACCCACAAAGATCCTGCCAATAAATTCTTTTCTGCTTTAATTAGCTAGAGAAGTTTTTGAGGTTGGCAACCAAGAGTCCTGACCTGAACAGTCCATTTTCCAAGTTTAGGTAACTAACATCATTAACATACAAATGGGAATGTAGCCTCCTCTTCTTCCTAACTGCTTTTCCAAACAAATAAATGGTTTCAGATTCATTGTCAGTCTGCTATAGCTACATTTTGAAAGTGGAAAATTTCTAGGTGGATGTATGATAAGATACACATATATACTGTGTGGACTTCCCAGGTGGCGTTAGTGGTAAAGAACCTGTCTGCCAGCGCAGGAGACATAGAGATGTGGGTTTGATCCCTGGGTCAGGAAGATCCCCTGGAGGAGGGCAGGGCAACCCACTCTAGTACTCTTGCCTGGGAAATCCCATGGACAGAGGAACCTGGCAGGCTATAGTCCATGAGTCCATGAGTCAGACATGAGTGAACCGACTCAGCATGCATGCATGAGTATACTATGTACTTATTAAGACGCTCACCAAAAACCAACAACATTTGACATCATGCCTACATGGATATAGATAGGTGTGTGTTTGTGTGTAAAATCCCAACATACCAGCATAGTCTGCCAAGCGTGATTTATAATTATCTATGAGAATACTAGTCTTTACCATGCTCATGAATATAATAGTATTTATTCAAACATATCTATTAATAATAATAGCAACTATTTGATGAGTGTATACTCTCTACTGGGCTTTGTGAAAAATATTCTATATGGATTATCTCTTTTAGAGAAATACACAGAAATCCTATAAGGTAGATACTATTCTCTATTTTGTAAGTAGGGAAACTGGAGTTCTGAGTTGACAGGTGATTTCCCTGAGGTTTACCAAGTAAACGAATAGCAGATACGAGTCCTGGCTTTACTGTCTTTTTTCAAAAAATAATAATGAATGTTTATTGAAAGATTGCTCTGTGCCAGGTACAAAGTGCTTTAGTTAACAGTAACTTGTTAAATCTGAATAACCACTTAATGACATGTGGTTAGTTGCTCAGTTGTGTCCAACTCTTTGCAACCCCATGGACTGTAGCCCGCCAGGCTCCTCTGTCTATGGGGATTCTCCAGGCAAGAACACTGGAGTGGGTTGCCAATGTCCACCTCCAGGGTATCTTCCCAACCCAGGGATCAAAACCAGATCTCCCACATTGCAGACAGATTCTTTACTGTCTGAGCCACCAGAAAATGCCAAGAATACTGGAGTGGGTAGCCCATCCCTTCTCCAGGGGGATTTCCTGACTCAGGAATTGAAACAGGGTCTCCTCTTTACCACTTGAGCCACCTAGGAAGCCTAAGCAACTATTGTTTCTTTAATATTTGTTCCAGCATATGTAAATTTTTTAATCTTAAATATTTCTTTGCTTTGTGTATACTTGGATGATTCAGCTTTGTTTTGTTTTCTTAACTGGTGACTTTTTAAAAACATCAGTCCTTGGATTTTCTAAGAAGACAGTCCTACTATATGATAACATACATACTACTATTATTCACATTTTAACCCCCCTTTTAAAAAATTCATTGGAGTACAATTGCTTTACAAAGTTGTATTAGTTTCTGCTGTACAGCAAAGTGAATCAACTATATGTATACATATATCCCGTCGCTCTTGAGCCTCCCTCTCAGCCCCTATTCCAGCCCTCTAGGTTGTCACTGAATGCCAGGTTGGGTTCCCTGTGTTATACAGCAACTTTCCACTAGCTACCTATCTTACATATGGAAGTGTATATGTGTCAATGTTATTCTCCCAGTTCATCCCACCCTCCCCTTCCCCCACTGTGTTCACAGTCTTTTCTCTACATCTGCATCTGTATTCCTGGATGGACCTAGAGTCTGTCATACAGAATGAAAAAAAGTCACAAAGAGAAAAGCAAATATCTTATATTAATGCATATATATATACACACACATATGAAATCTAGAAAAAAGTACTACAAGCTAAGTTACTTCAGTCATGTCTGACTCTTTGCAACACTTTCAAGGCAAGAAACAAAAACTTTAAAGATCAATGGCTTAAAACATAAGGACATTTATGGTGCTCAATCAGGCAGTAATAACTTGACAGTCGGTACAGTAGTCCTGGTATCATCAAAATCTCAAGCTCCTCCCACTTTCATCATGCTCAATACTGTTGAGTTCTGTTCTCCTCTGGAAGATCAATTCACGTACACAAGATGGCTGGTGGAACTCTAGAAATCATACTGAAATTTAGGAGTCAAGTGAGAAAGAGAGAAGAGCTTGTTTTGTTTTTTTCTCCTCTTCTTCAATCAAGAGGAAAGTCTTTCCAGAAACCCCAAGGACTTCCCATTGCATCCCATTGACCAGAACCTGGCCGCATTCCCACTCCAACAGTAATCTCTGCAATGTTGTTGCTGTTGTTGTTGTTTAGTCACTAAGTCATGTCCAACTCTTTGCAACCCCTTGGACTGTAGCCCACCAGGCACCTTTGTCCATGGAATTTCCCAGGCAAGAATATGGGAGTGGTTGCCATTTCCTTCTCCAGGGGATCTTCTTGACCCAGGGATTGAACCTGTGTCTCTGAGTCTCCTGCATTGGCAGGTGGATTCTTTACCACTGAGGTACCCAGGGAAGCACCAATCTCTGCAAAGGAGAGCACAATTGCCATGACTGGTCTGGCCCAATCATGATCCATGCCTTGGGGCTGAATGCATGGCAGACTAGACATAGATTCTTAGTGATGAAAGAGGATGAACTGTAGTATCTGCCGCCATGAGAAAGACAATATAAACACCAGGTGACAGCAGGGTGTGACAAATGCTATGAGGAAAATGAAATACTAATGAACTAGACAGTAACTGAAATAGTACAGAAAGAGGAGTGAGTTAATAGTGTGCCTGACCAGAGTTGGTTTCTCTGTGGACATGACATTTGAATTTAAATGCTAAGAGCAAAATGGTCAAGCAGAACTGCCTGGAACAGAGTGAGAGGGGCAAGTGGTAGGAGATGTGATCAGAGATGAAAGCAGGGGGCATATATACAAGCTTTATTACATAAAGCTTGATTGGTCAGTGTAGGGAGCTTGGGGTTTTGTTCTTGGCTGAACTGTGTCTCCTCCAAATAAGATGTATTGAAGTCCTAACCCCCAGTAGCTTAGAATGCCACCTTATTTCCAAACTGAGTTATTATAAAGATAAATAGTGAAGTCATTAAGATGGGTCCTAATCCAATATGACCAGTATTCTTATGAAAAGGAGAATTTTAGACACAGAAACATACATACACAGAGGGAAGAAAATGTAAAGACACAAACAGCGAGAAGATGGCTGTGTGACTGTAGTGAAGCATCAGTAAGCTAAGGAGGATCAAGGGTTTCCAACAAACACCAGAAGCCAGAAGAGACAAGGAAGGATGCTCCCCTGAAGCCATCAGAGCAAACATGGCCCTGCCGACACCTTGATCTCAGACTTCCGGCCCCCAGAAGTGTGGGACAATGTATTTCTGTAGCTTCTTTACTTTTTTTCTCACAAAGATGGCTCTCGATTCTTTGACTCCAATAGTTATCACTCACCACCTGAACATCACTTTTGTGTTTTCCAAGCAGCAAACATAGCCTGTTTCAAATAACCCATATTTTGATACCTATTATACTCTTAAGAGTTATTATGTAGTGTTTTAAAAGCTAACCACACATCTGTTCTCATTACAAAGCACATTATCAAATCAATGCCCTATAGTAGCAGTCACCATACATGTCCTCAGCAGTGAAAGATAAGGGCAGCAGCACGCACTTAATAACATCTTTCCCAGTACTAGTTCATTTGGTTTATTATTATATTTCTTATCATAATCTTCTCTAATAACTCAGTTGAGGCACAAAAATTATAAAGAGACAATTTTCATGTTGAAATGAAATGAAATCAGAATATTATCTCTGTGTAAAAATTTGAGACACTTCTTGAATATATACACATACCTGGATTTTTTTTTTTCCTGAAAGAGGGTTGGATAACCATGGTGACTAGACTACAGCTTTTAATTGTGAGTCAATCTTCTAATGGCAGAAACTCCATTCTCAAAAGTAATTAAAATATGATCACACATAGGTAGATGGAATCACACCTCTATGTGGACTTGCATCATAACTTGGTTATTGATCTCTGTGTTACTTTAAAGTTGTTTTCCAAAGATAAAAACTTTTAATTGGCTATTTAATTGCTTATTTTTTATTATTTATTTTTTACTTTACAATATTGTATTGGTTTTGCCATACATCAACATGAATCGGCCATGGGTGTACACGTGTTCCCAATCCTGAACCCTCCTCCCACCTCCCTCCCCATACCATCTATTTTTGATAATTTTAGCTTATTCCAAAAGGGTACATGCTGCTGCTGCTGCTGCTGCTGCTAAGTTGCTTCAGTCGTGTCCAACTCTGTGCGACCACATAGATGGCAGCCCACGAGGCTCTGCCATCCCTGAGATTCTCCAGGCAAGAACACTGGAGTGGGTTGCCATTTCCTTCTCCAATTTCTGTAGTTTTAAACCACTTAGGTTTTGGTACTTTGATATGGCAGCCCTTGGAAACAAACAAACAGTTTTGCTTGCAAAAAGATGGGAATTCATTGGTGGGTTTAAAGAAATGATTTACATTTTTTAGAAACGTGCTCTGGTTCATATATAGAGATGGATCATGGGCAGATGAGGAAATGAGAAGTGACAAAGAGTGGAAGGAGAAGGGTCACTGAAGTCTCCCAGGGAAGAGAAAGTGGTGGTTTGCACTGTGGTTGAAGTAGTCCAAGTGGACTGGAGTGGACAGATTTTGGGTGTATTTGGACGGTGTAGAATATACATGACTTGCCTCTGAATTGTATACGGAGAGGCCAAAAAGAGAAAACATCAGTCTTATGCTTGCCCCATGGTGGACTGAGAGAAGTACTGGTTGGTTTGATGATGTGTGGGGCTGGAATCATTCAATTCAATTTGGAACAGGTTCAGTTTAGCATTCTTATAAGACATCCAAATTGAAACTCAGAAAAGATAATGTGATATACTAGTTTGGATTTCAGGGGCAATTTCAGAGCTGGAGGAAAAAACATGTGGACATTGACAACCTATGGAGGGTAGTTACAGTATGTGGGTGATGAAGATCACTGAGGAAGAGAATGTAGCTAGAGAAGAGGTGAGGAGGGACTTCCCAGGCAGTCCAGTGGTTAAGAATTTGCCTTTCAATGCAAAGGGTGCTGGTTTGATCCCTGGTCAGGGCACTAAGATCCCACATGCCTCCAGGGCCAAAAACCAAAACATAAAGCAGGAACAATATTGTAACAAATTCAATAAAGACTAAAAATGGTCCATATCAGAAAGAGAGAGAGAGATGGAGAACTAGGATAAAGCCCCAGAGCTCACCTACATTAAGTGAGATTGAAAAGATCAGAAAGGTAAGAGGAAAATCAGGACATTGGGCCATTACCAGAAAAACAAATAATAAGTTTTGTTTTCTTGTTTTTCAGGTATAGAAAGTTGTTGCCTAAAAGTAGAGAAAGGCGACTATGGCATTAGGCTTCTGTTCCTCCAATTACGAATTAACTAGAGAGTGTTACTAAGCAACTAACACACACACACAGTGTTAAAGTGCTGTTGCCCAGGCCTCACTCAGATTACCCAAAACAGACTCTTTAGGGGTGAAGATCTGGGCATTTAATATCCTTAAATGCTCTTCTTGCTTTCTCAAAAAATTAAACATAGGACTACCATATGATCCAGCAACATCACTCCTGGGTATTTATCCAAAGGAAATAAACACAGGATTTCAAAGAGATATATGTACCCTCGTGGTCATTGTCAGATTACTCACAATAGCCTAGATATGGAAGCAACTTAGGTGTCTATCAACAGATGAATGGATAAAGAATATGTGATATATGTGTGCACGTGTGTGTGTGCGTGTGTGTGTGTGTGTGTGCATCTGTGTGTATACACAATGGAATACTACTCAGCTGTGAGGAAGAAAGAAATTTTGCCATTTGGGACAACATGGACGAAATGTGAGGACATTATGCTAGGTGAAATAAGTTTGATATAGAAAGACAAATAGTGTATGATCTCATGTATATGTGGAATCTAAAAAAACTAAACTCTTAAAGAGTAGAATAGTGGTTATCAGGAGCTACAGATTTGGGGAAATAAGAAGATATTGGTCAAACAGCACAAACTTCCAATTATAAAATGAATAAGTTCTGGGGATCTAATGTACAGCATGGTGATTATAGTTAATCATCATTTCAGTTGCTCAGTCGTGTCCGACTCTTTGTGACCCCATGGACTGCAGCACACCAGGCCTCCCTGTCCATCATCAACTCCTGGAGTTTACTCAAACTCATGTCCATTGGGTCAGTGATGCCATCCAACCATCTCATCCTCTGTCGTCCCTTTCTCCTCCTGCCCTCAATCTTTCCCAGCATCAGTCTTTTCAAATGAGTCAGCTTTTTGCATCAGGTGGCCAAAGTATTGGAGTTTCACCTTCAACATCAGTCCTTCCAATGAATACCCAGGACTGATCTCCTTTAGGATGGACTGGTTGGATCTCCTTGCAGTCCAAGGGACTCTCAAGAGTCTTCTCCAATACCACAGTTCAAAAGCATCAATTCTTCGGTACTCAGGTTTCTGTATAGTCCAACTCTCACATCCATACATGACCACTGGAAAAACCATAGCCTTGACTAGACAGACCTTTGTTGACAAAGTAATGTCTCTGCTTTTTAATATGCTGTCTAGGTTGGTCATAACTTTCCTTCCAAGGAGTAAACATCTTTTAATTTCATGGCTGCAGTCACCATCTGCAGTGATTTTGGAGCCCAGAAAAATAAAGTCAGCCACTGTTTCCACTCTTTCCCCATCTATTTGCCAGGAAGTGATGGGACCGGATGCCATGATCTCAGTTTTCTGAATGTTGAGCTTTAAGCCAACTTTTTCACTCTCCTCTTTCACTTTCATCAAGAGGCTCTTTAGTTCTTCTTCACTTTCTGTCATAAGGGTGGTGTCATCTGCATATCTGAGGTTATTGATATTTCTCTCGGCAATCTTGATCCCAGCTTGTGCTTCTTCCAGCCCAGTGTTTCTCATGATGTACTCTGCATATAAGTTAAATAATCAAGGTGACAATATACAGCCTTGACATACTCCTTTTCCTATTTGGAACCAGTCTGTTGTTCCATGTCCAGTTCTAACTGTTGCTTCCTGACATGCACACAGATTTCTCAAGAGGCAGGTCAGGTGGTCTGGTATTCCCATCTCTTTTAGAATTTTCCACAGTATATTGATAGGGATTACACTGAATCTGTAGATGCCTTGAATAGCATTGTCATTTTAACAGTATTAATTCTTTTAATCCATAACACAGTATATCTTTCTACTTGTTTATGTTGCCTTCAGTTTTTTTTTTATCAGTGTCTTATAGTTTTCTGATTATGTCACTTATTTCCTTAGTTAGATTTACTTCTAGGTATTTTATTCTTTTTAATGTGATTATAATTGGGATTGTTTTTTAGTTTCTCTTTTTGATATTTCATTGTTATTGTATAGAAATGCAACTGATTTCTATGTATTAAGTTATTATCCTGAAACTTTACCAAATTCATTGATGAGCTTTAGTAGTATTTTTGGTGGTGTCTTTAGGGTGTTTTGTGTCATGTCATGTACAAATAGTAAATGTTTTACTTCTTCCTTTCCAAATTGGAATAAAATTTTCCCATTTGCAACAACATGGATGAGTCTGGAGTGTATTTAACATGGATGAGTCTGGAGTGTATTATGCTTAGTGAAATAAGTCAGCCAGAAAAAGACAAATACTGTGTGTTATCGCTTGTATGTGGAATCTAAAAAGTAAAACAAATGAATGAATATAATAAAATAGAAATAGACTCACACATACAGAAAACAAAGCAGCAGTTTCCATGGGGAGAGGGAACAGGAGGGGGGCCAAATAGGGATAGAGGATTAGCAGACACAAACTAGCATGTATAAAATAAATAAACTACAAGGATATACTGTACAACACAAAGAATATAGCCAATATTTTATAATATCTATCAATGGAGTATATTCTATAAAAATGCCGACTGACTACGTTGTAAACCTGAAACTAAAATAATACTATAAATCAATATTCAGTTCAGTTCAGTCACTCAGTCATGTCGGACTCTTTGCGACCCCGTGAACTGCAGCGTGCCAGGCCTCCCTGTCCATCACCGACTCCCAGAGCTTACTCAAACTCATATCCATTCAGCTGGTGATGCCATACTACCATCTCATCCTCTGGCATCCCCTTCTCCTCCTGCCTTCAATCTTTCCCAGCATCAGGGTCTTTTCAAAGGGTCAGTTCTTATCAGGTGGCCAAAGTATTGGAGTTTCAGCTTCAGCATCAGTCCTTTCAATGAATATTCAAGACTGACTTCCTTTAAGATGGACTGATTTGATCTCCTTGCAGTCCAAGGGACTCTCAAGAGTCTCCTCCAACACCACAGTTCAAAAGCATCAGTTCTTCGGCACTCAGCTCCCTTTATAGTCCAACTCTCACATCCGTACATGACTACAGGAAAAACCATAGCTTTGACTAGATGGACTTTTGTTGGCAAAATAATGTCTCTGCTTTTTAATATGCTGTCTAGGTTGCCGATAGCTTTTCTTCCAAAGAGCAAGTGTCTTTTAATTTCATGGCTGCAGTCACCATCTGCAGTGATTTTGAAGCAAAATAAATAAATAAAGTCTGTCACTGTTTCCATTGCTTCCCCATCTATTTGCCATGAATTTATGGGACCAGATGCCATGATATTCATTTTCTGAATGTTGAGTTTTAAGCCAGCTTTTTCATTCTCCTCTTTCACTTTCATCAAGAAGCTCTTTAGTTCTTCTTTGCTTTCTGATGTAAGGGTGGTGTCATCTGCATATTTGAAGTTATTGATATTTCTCCCAGCAATCTTGATTCCAGCTTGTACTTCATCCAGTCCAACATTTCTCATGATGTACTCTGCATATAAGTTAAATAATCAGGGTGACAATATACAGCCTTGACATACTCCTTTTCCTATTTGGAACCAGTCTGTTGTTCCATGTCCAGTTCTAACTGTTGCTTCCTGAGCTGCATACAGATTTCTCAAGAGGCAGGTCGGATGATCTGGTATTCCCATCTCTCTTAGAATTTTCCACAGTTTATTGTGATCCACCCAGCCAAAGGCTTTGGTATAGTCAATAAAGCAGAAATAGATGTTTTTCTGGAATTTTCTGGCTTTTTCGATGATCCAGCAGATGTTGGCAATTTGATCTATATTGTACTATATACTGGAAAGTTGCAAGGAAAGTAGCTCTTAAACATTCTCATAAAAAAAGAAATAGTAATTATGTGACGGGATGGAGGTGTTGATGTTACGGTGATAATCATTTTGAAAAATATGAGTATATCATATCAAATCAACATACTGTACATTTTAACCTTACACAATGCTATACATGAATTATATCTCAGTAAAGCCCAGGAAAAACCAAAGGAAGATGAGGAATGTAAATAAATACATAAATAAAGCTCCCTTTACAACATCAAAGGCACAATTCATTAAATAATTGAGCTGGACTTCATTAAAATTAAAACTTCTGCTCCACAACAATGTTAAGAGAATGAAAAAGAAAAAAAAGCCATGGACTGAAAGAAAAATATTTGCAAAAGACACATCAGATAAAGGACTATTACCCAGAATACACAAAGGAATCTTAAACTTAACAATAAGAAAACAAACAACCTAATTTAAAAATGGGCAAAAGACTGGAACAGATACCTAATTAAAGAAGATACACAGATGGAGAATCAATATATGAAAAGATTCTCCATGTTATATGTCATCAGGGAAATGGAAGTTAAAACAGTAATAAGATACCACTAGATATCTACTATAATAGCCACAATCCAGAAACTGACAACACTAAATATTGGTGAGAGTAATAGAAACTGATTTATGATGAGTAGGAATGCAAAATAGTAAAGCCACGTTGGAAGACGGTTTGGCAGTTTCTTACAAAACTGAACGTACTCTAACCATATGATCCAGCAATCGTGATCCTCAGTCACTACCCACAGAAGTTGAAAACTTATGCCCATGCAGATATTCATAGCAGCTTTATTCATAATTGCCAAAAACTTGCAATGAACCAAGATGTCCTTCAGTAGGTGAATAGATAAACTGTGGTGCATCCAAACAATGGAATATTATTCAGTGCTAAAAAGAAATGAGCTATCAAGCCATGAAAAGACATGGAGGAACCTTAAAGGTGAATTTTTAAATAATTTTTATGTCAATTATATCTCAACAGAGCTGGATTTTTTTAAATGCATCTAACTAAGTGCAGGAAGTCAAACTGAAAAGGTTACATACCATATGATTCCAACTAAATTATATTCTTGAAAAGGCAAAACTACTGGAGACAGTAAAAGATAAGTAGTTTCCAGGGGTTGAGAAGGGGAAGGGATGAATAGATGGAGTACAGATATTATAATGATAGATACACATCATTATACATTCATCTAAATCCATAGAATGTACAACTCCAGAGGCGAACCCTAATATACACTATAGACTTTGAGTGATGATGATGTCCAGGTTGGTTCATCAATTGTAACTTATGTACCCTGCAGTGCTGGATGTTGGTATTGGGGGAGGCTATAAAGGCAAAATGATAGGATACCGAAAGAGGAACTCCCCAGGTCATTAGGTGCCCAATATTCTACTGGAGATCAGTGGAGAAATAACTCCAGAAAGAATGAAGGGATGGAGTCAAAGCAAAAACAATACCCAGTTGTGGATGTGACTGGTGATAGAAGCAAGATCCAATGCTGTAAAGAGCAATAATGCATAGGAACCTGGAATGTCAGGTCCATGAATCAAGGCAAATTGGAAGTGGTCAAACAAGAGATGGCAAGGGTGAATGTTAACATTCTAATAATCAGTGAACTAAAATGGACTGGAATGGGTGAATTTAACTCAGATGACCATTATATCTACTACTGTGGGCAGGAATCCCTCAAAAGAAATGGAGTAGACATCATGGTCAACAAAAGAGTCTGAAATGCAGTACTTGGATGCAATCTCAAAAATGACAGAATGATCTCTGTTCGTTTCCAAGGCAAACCATTCAATATCATGGTAATCCAAGTCTATGCCCCAACCAGTAACGCTGAAGAAACTGAAGTTGAACAGTTTTATGAAGATCTACAAGACCTTTTAGAACTAACACCCAAAAAAGATGTCCTTTTCATTATAGGGGACTGGAATGCAAAAGTAGGAAGTCAAGAAACACCTGGAGTAACAGGCAAATTTGGCCTTGGAATGCAGAATGAAGAAGGGCAAAGGCTAATAGAGTTTTGTCAAGAAAATGCACTGGTCATAGCAAACACCCTCTTCCAACAACACAAGAGAAGACTCTACACATGGACATCACCAGATGGTCAACACCAAAATCAGATTGATTATATTCTCTGCAGCCAAAGATGGAGAAGCTCTATACAGTCAACAAAAACAAGACCAGGAGCTGACTGTGGCTCAGATCCTGAACTCCTTATTGCCAAATTCAGACTGAAATTGAAGAAAGTAGGGAAAACCACTAGACCATTCAGGTATTACCTAAATCAAATCCCTTATGATTATACAGTGGAAGTGAGAAATAGATTTAAGGGCCTAGATCTGATGGATAGAGTGCCTGATGAACTATGGACAGAGGTTCATGACATTGTACAGGAGACAGTGATCAAGACCATCCCCATGGAAAAGAAATATAAAAACCCAAAATGGCTGTCTGGGGAGGCCTTACAAATAGCTGTGAAAAGAAGAGAGGTGAAAAGCAAAGGGGAAAAGGAAAGATATAAGCATCTGAATGCAGAGTTCCAAAGAATAGCAAGAAGAGATAAGAAAGCCTTCTTCAGTGATCAATGCAAAGAAATAGAGGAAAACAACAGAATGGGAAAGACTAAAGCTCTCTTCAAGAAAATTAGAGATACCAAGGGAAAATTTCATGCAAAGATGGTCTCGATAAAGGACAGAAATGGTAGGGACCTAACAGAAGCAGAAGATATTAAGAAGAGGTGGCAAGAATACACAGAACTGTACAAAAAAAATCTTCACGACCCAGATAATCATGATGATGTGATCACTAATCTAGAGCCAGACATCTTGGAATGTGAAGTCAAGTGGGCCTTAGAAAGCATCACTACGAACAAAGCTAGTGGAGGTGATGGAATTCCAGTGGAGCTATTTCAAATCCTGAATGATGATGCTGTGAAAGTGCTGCACTCAATATGCCAGCAAATTTGGAAAACTCAGCAGTGGCCACAGGACTGGAAAAGGTCAGTTTTCATTCCAATCCCAAAGAAAGGCAATGCCAAAGAATGCTCAAACTACCGCACAATCACACTCATCTCACACGCTACTAAAGTAATGCTCAAAATTCTCCAAGACAGCCTTCAGCAAAACGTGAACTGTGAACTCCCTGATGTTCAAGCTGATTTTAGAAAAGGCAGAGGAACTAGAGATCAAATTGCCAATATCCGCTGGATCATGGAAAAAGCAAGAGAGTTCCAGAAAAACATCTATTTCTGCTTTATTGACTATGCCAAAGCCTTTGCCTGTGTGAATCACAATAAACTGGAAAATTCTGAAAGAGATGGGAATACCAGACCACCTAACCTGCCTCTTGAGAAATCTGTATGCAGGTCAGGAAGCAACAGTTAGAACAGGACATGGAACAACAGACTGGTTCCAAATAGGAAAAGGAATATGTCAAGGCTGTATATTGTCACCCTGCTTATTTAACTTATATGCAGAGTACATCATGAGAAATGTTGGACTGGAAGAAACACAAGCTGGAATCAAGATTGCTGGGAGAAATATCAATAATCCCAGATATGCAGATGACACCACCCTTATGGCAGAAAGTGAAGAGGAGCTAAAAAGCCTCTTGATGAAAGTGAAAGAGGAGAGTGAAAAAGTTGGCTTAAAGTTCAACATTCAGAAAATGAAGATCATGGCATCTGGTCCCATCACTTCATGGCAAATAGATGGGGAAACAGTAGAAACAGTGTCAGACTTTATTTTGGGGGGCTCCAAAGTCACTGCAGATGGTGACTGCAGCCATGAAATTAAAAGACACTTACTCCTTGGAAGAAAAATTAAGACCAACCTAGATAGTATATTCAAAAGCAGAGACATTACTTTGCCAACTAAGGTCCGTCTAGTCAAGGCTATGGTTTTTCCTGTGGTCATGTATGGATGTGAGAGTTGGACTGGGAAGAAGGCTGAGTGCCGAAGAATTGATGCTTTTGAACTGTGGTGTTGGAGGAGACTCTTGAGAGTCCCCTGGACTGCAAGGAGATCCAACCAGTCCATTCTGAAGGATATCAGCCCTGGGATTTCTTTGGAAGGAATGATGCTAAAGCTGAAGCTCCAGTACTTTGGCCACCTGATGTGAAGAGTTGACTCATTGGAAAAGACTCTGATGCTGGGAGGGATTGGGGGCAGGAGGAGAAGGGGACGACAGAGGATGAGATGGCTGCATAGCATCACGGACTCGATGGACGTGAATCTGAGTGAACTCCGGGAGATGGTGATGGACAGGGAGGCCTGGCGTGCTGCGATTCATGGGGTTGCAAAGAGTCAGACACGACTGAGCGACTGAACTGAACTGATGCATGTGCAGGGACAGGGGAATATGGGGACTCTGTACTTCCCACTCAATTTTGCTGTGAACTTAAAACTGCTCTAAAACATAAATTGTGAAAAAAAAATATGGCAGGCTCCCTTCTCTCTGCAAAAATATTACCCAATTAGAGTAGACAGCCTCAGGAAAGAAAAAAAATTCCCCAGGCAATTCTAAAGCACAGTTAGAGTCAGGAACCAGTCTTGAGCCATTATAAAAGTACCCAGTCAATCAGCTCAATAAACAATTTTATAATGTAAATTCAAGGTAATGAACCTCTAGACATGTGCTAATTGTAGTGAATAATCTTTTTTGGCATCCTTTCCACCATTTTATGAGCATCTTCAAAGAGTTGAGAGGACATCTTTTCCCTACAACACACTGTACATTTCATCAAAGGCATAACTCAGTACAATCTTTGGTTTAAAGAAAGATGACGAAAGAAAGACTCTCAACTCTAAATCTAAGCACCTTTTGAACTTTATAAAAATCACTTAAAGAGCAACATAGTCAGTGTAATAGAAAAACTAAGATCTTTATCTAGGCCCTTTTAAAATAATACATCTTACTGTCCATGAGTTACTCCATAAGGATAATGAAAAATTATTTTACACTTCAAATTAAAAATGCAAGGATTCAAAAAGTCCAAAAAGCATTTGAGAAAAGAAAGGACTAATATTTAAGAAGGAAACAAATCCTCTAACAAAATGTAGTGTCTTAATTCATTATGGTTCTAAAATTAGCCTTTCTTTAGTTTGGTGAGGAATAGGTCTATTAAAATCATCAGTATTCTTGCCAAATCGCTGAGGGGGTGGGGGCTCCTTGCTAGAAGTAAGACTCTCAATGTTCATTTTAATTCAAAGATCTTATTCCTCACCCCATAGAACTCAATAGTATCTAACACGAATGAGCGAGCAACTCTTCCTTAAAATTCTTCCTTCTCTTTGTCTTCATCATGTTATAGCAGGGGTCCCTAGCCTCCAGGCTCTAATGCCTGATGATCTGAGGTGGAGCTGATGTAATAATAATAGAAATAGAGTGCACAATAAACGAAATGTGCTTAAATCATTCTGAAACCATTCCCCCACCCGTTTTCATTGTCTTCCATGAAACCAGTCCCTAGTGCCAAAACCACTGGGGACTGCTTGCATAGGAACCACTCCTATCCTGGCATCCTTTCCTTCATGGCCTCTGTTCTTTCCTCCACAAACCCACCAGAGTGATTTATCTAGTTCATGGCTCAAATGTTACCCCCAGGTCCATTTCTGTTCTCAGTCTACTTTCTGAACTTCTAAACAAGAACTGCCACTTATTCCCAAGGACTCACCACTTAAATAATTCATTGGCATCTCTCACTGGGCCGCCAAGTCCGATTGATTATTGGCTCCTTTCTTGCTACTCCAGTATTTTGCATCCTTAAATCAGGTGTACCACAGTTGCCCCAGCCTGAAAAATCTTATTAGTTCTGCAATTTAGGAAAAGTTGTTAACTTCTTACAACCTCAGTTACTTCATCTATTTTATGGGTAAAGAAAAATAATCTAAGAGGCTCAGTGTGAAGGTTATTTGAGACATTGCTTTAAATTGCGAAAATTATTGCTCTGTGTTGTTGTTAGACGAGGCCCTGCTGGAGAACACCTAAGGAAACAGTGAACTCAGTCTCAAGCTATAAACAGGGCCAAGGTCTTTGACTCCCATATTATGATGCCTATAAAACTACTGGCTGGCTAGGAAGTAATAACATTCTCCATAGTGAAACAGAATGGTTTCAGTCATATTTGAACTTCAATTTCTTACATTCTAACTATAAAATAATAGAGTCTACTGTCAAATCTTATTTTCTCAAAATCTTAAATTTCACAGGACTGAAAAATGTTCCCTCCATTTAGTTTCAAAATGTGAAATTCATTTAAAAATGAAGGATTTTGGAGCTGGGAGGGGGGTTCAGGATGGCGGGACACATGTACATCCATGGCTGATTCATGTCAGTGTATGGCAAAGCCCAGCACAATATTGTAATTAGCCTCCAATTAAAATAAATAAAAAATTTTAAAAAAGAAAAAGAATGAAGGATTTGAAGGGAGGTGGGAGGGAGGTTCAAGAGGGAGGGATCATAGATATACCTATGGCTGATTAATGTTGGTGTTTGGCAGAAATCAACACAATATTGTAAAGTAATTATCCTTTAATCAAAAATAAATTAAAAAATTAAAAGCAAATAACAAACAGCCTAAAATAAATAAATGAAAAAAATAAGGGATTTTTCATTAACTTCGCATGTCTCAGAGATCATAGACAAACCATAGTCTCTAGAAGCTCAACAAATTCATGTTAGGTCAGTTTTAATCCTACCTGAGGTCAATTTCACACAGAAAGAATTATTGTAAGAGTTCATACTGACAGCTTGTAATTAATGTATGCTTTTGAAAAGATGAATAGTCATTGACTGGATGCTCAAAAAAGATTATATTTTTTGATCTTCCCACACACAGCAAAAAAAAAAGATACCACTCATCATATTTGACACTTTGTTATCTTTTCCAGAAGAATCTTCTCACATATTGAAGAGTTTGTCTTCTTCAAATTTATGATTTTTTTCAATTAAAACTTAATTAAAAAAACATATTTTGTGGTTTAAGAAATAAATAACAGGCTTAGAGGCATTCTGTAGTTGTTCTATGTGATGAATAAAAGCAGCTTTATTTTACATATTTACTTATTCAATCTGTATTTATTAAATGTATACTAAGCCCAGAAATTTCCAGATGTACAAGCTGGATTTAGAAAAGGCAGAGGAACCAGAGATCAAATTGCCAACGTCTGCTGGATCATAGAAAAGGCAAGGCAATTCTAAAAAAAGTCTACTTCTGCTTCCTTGACTACACTTAAGCCTTTGACTGTGTGGATCACAACAAAATGTGGAAAATTCTTAAAGAGATGGGAATACCACACCACCTTATCTGTCTCCTGAGAAATCTGTGTGTAGGACAAGAAGCAACAGTTAGAATTGGACATGGAACAATGGACTGGTTCAAAAGTGGGAAAGGAGTACGACAAGGCTGTATATTGTCACCCTGCTTATTTAACTTACATGCAGAGTACATCATGTGAAATGCTGGGCTGGATGACTCACAAGCTGGAATCAAGATTACCAGGAGAAATATAAACAACCTTAGATATGCAGATGATACCACCTTAATGGCAGAAAGTGAAGAAGAACTAAAGAGCCAGTCTATGTCTGACGCAGGATACAGCATGCTTGGGGCTGGGTGCATGGGGATGACCCAGAGAGATGTTATGGGGAGGGAGGTGGAAGGGGGGTTCATGTTTGGGAACGCATGTAAGAATTAAAGATTTTAAAATTTAAAAAAAATTAATTAATTAATTAAAAAAATAAAGAGCCTCTTGATGAAGGTGAAAGAGAACAGTGAAAAAGCTGGGTTTAAAACTCAACATTCAAAAAATGAAGATCATGGCATTTGGTCCCATAAATTCATGGCAAATAGATGGGGAAAAATGGAAACAGTGATAGATTTTCTTCTTCTTTTTTTTTTGCCTCCAAAATCACTGTGGATGGTGACTGCATCCATGAAATTAAAAGATTCTTGTTCCTTAGAAGAAAAGCTATGAAAAACCTAGACACCATATTAAAAAGCAGAGACATCACTTTGCTGACAAAGGTCTGTATAGTCAAAGGAATGGCTTTTCCAGTAGTCATGTACAGACGTGAAAGCTGTACCATAAAGAAGGCTGAGCACCAAAAAATTGATGCTTTTGAACTGTGGTGCTGGAGAAGACTCTTGAGAATCCCTTGGACAGCAAGGAGATGAAACCAGTCAATCCAAAAGGAAATCAACCCTGAATATTCGTTGAAAAGACTGATGCTGAAGGCTGAAGCTCCAATACTTTGGCCACCTGATACGAAGAGCAGACTCATTGGAAAAGATTCTGATGCTGGGAAAGATTGAGGGCAAGAGGAGAAGGGGGCAACAGAGGGTGAGATGGTTGGATGGCATCACTGACTCAATGGGCATGAGTTTGAGCAAACTCCAGGAGATGGTAAACGACAGGGAAGCTTGGCACGCTTCCATGGGATCACAAAGAGTTGGATGGCACTTAGTGAATAAACGGCAACCACAAAGTGTAGAAAACCCTGCCTTTCCTTGTCTAATTGATGAATAATTATATTTTCAGAAAGTTCCTCTGATTTTCCCAGGTTTCTGAGAAGTGATTTTCAGAACTTTTTAGTCCCACCCATTAGTTTATCAAGAAATAATTTTTGAGCAGTGCCAAGCCCTGTTTTAGGCCTTGCACATAGAGTAGCAAACTAGACTGAAAGGTCCCAGCTCTCATGAAGCTGAAAATGTGTTAAGGAGACAGACAATCTCATGAGGAAATATATAATATACTTTCAGGTGATAAGTACAATGACAAAAAAAAAAAAAGATAAGGTGATCTAGAGTGAAGGAGAGTGCTACTTTAGATTGGATGGTTAAGAAGCACATGAAGGAGAAATTAGTATCTGAACTCCAGGATATGAGTGAAGTAAAAGTCATGCAAGGGCTGGCAGAAGACCATCCCAGGCAGAGGGAACAGCTTTGGGATGAAACCAAGCTTAGCATGTTCATGATGAAGAAAGGAGGCCACTGTGGCTGGAGCAGAGTGAATAAGAGCAAGAGTAGAAGAAAATGAGATAAAGACCAAATCATGTAGTACCTTGTAGCCATGACTGGGCATTCAGAGTGTATTCTAAGTGGAACGGGAGGCCACTGGGGATATTAGAACTAGATGGTGACATGAGCTGATTCATGTTTATCAAAGATGACTGTGGGTCTTTTGTGGAAATAGGAAATGTGGTTAGGAGGCCAATGCAGTGAAACATGGTTCAATCCTGACTATATTCTGAAAGTAGAGCTCTTGTAGAACTTGAGAATGGATTGGATTTATGGTTCAGATATAAAAGAGGAATTGACAATGACATTTAGTTTCTTGATATGAACTGGTGATTGATGCTCTCATTTAATTGAAATAAGGAAGATTAGAGGGTGAATACAGTGGATGGAGGAAGCAGAATCAGGAGTTCTTACTTAGACATAATAGAGAACCTGTTGTACAACAAGTGCAAATGATCTGTTGTCAAGTAGAGCAGACCTGTAGGAACATCATTCATAGGAAAAATTTCAGGAAGACAGGACAAGGGAAGCTATGTGGATTCCTTGCTGCCCCTCACATTCTGGGGTAGCTTCGCCACAGATGCCAGATATGGGAGAGAGACATGATTTTTGGAACGTGGGGCTTTTAATTTGAATGGTTAGGGAAGAATCAGGTTCTTCCCTGATATAATGAGGGGCTGGGATATAATAGCAATATAACACAGTAAACTGTGCTCCATCCCCATCCTGCCAGTCCCTCCTTTGGGGTGATCAGGGACCAAGATATAATGGCAATAGGATACAGCAGAAATTTGTTCCACCCCTATTTAAATTTGTATCCATCCCTCTTCTTCTGCTGTTGTGAAAGTAAGAGAAGGATCCAAGGTACCTGTTGCAGCTGTATGACAGAGAAAGTTAACAGCACAATTTGCCACATCAGTGCTCATAATTGGAGAAGTATCAGCCTCTTTTGGGGGCATGCTGGGAGGGCTGTGGTCCAAGCCTTGTGGTTGACCAAGATTGATTGCTTTAAGCACTAGCCTTAGCCAGTTTCTATGGAGATTTTCAGGAGGCCAATTCCTTCTCTACATGGGATAATTCATGAACAAATTAACACTTACCTCTTCATAAAAACTTGGATTGAGTTGATAGTAGTGGAGTGGTGAAATGTGATTGGATTCTAGAAATATCCTCAATGTAGATTTCCCAAAGAACTTGCTGGTGGATTGACTTTTCAAAGAGAAAGGAAGCAATCAAGAAGTATGTATAGGTTTTTATCCTGACTAACTGATTTAATCATGTTGTCATTGACAGAAATAAGGAAGATTGAAGGAAGGTATAGTGGGGGTGGAGATGAAATCAAGGGTTATGATTTGGAAATAACTAAAAGACAGTCAAGTAAGGAGGTGGACAGCACCTGGAGTTCAGGGAAAAGATCTGTATGAGGGATATAAATTTTTGAGTCATTAGGATATAGGTGCCTTTTAAAGCTGTTACTGAGTGCAAGTTCATATTGCTCACCGCATTACAGGCCAATAATTCAAGAGATGAGTTGTTGGGACAAGTAATAGTGACTTTATTCAGAAAGTCAGCAAATTGAGAAGATGGTAGACTTGTGCCCCAAAGTCAGAATTCAGGTTTCTTTTGTACCAAAAGGGGAAGGAGTGTGGCTGGTTGTTGGAAACTTCTTGTTGCAGGAATCCTTTGCTCTTGCAGCTGTCCAGGTAGGTGTGGTCACAATGTTCCTATAAACCTTCAACAAGACAATAGTTATTTTCTGTTTTGCAAATTTTTATCTCTATACAAATGAAAAAGTGCTATACCTTTAAAGGTCAGAGCCCCAAGAATGGCCTATCCTGTACATTTCAGCAGAGAAGGCAATGGCACCCCACTCCAGTACTCTTGCCTGGAAAATCCCATGGATGGAGGAGACTGGTAGGCTGCAATCCGTGGGATCGTGAAGAGTTGGACACGACTGAGCGACTTCACCTTCACTTTTCACTTTCATGCATTGGAGAAGGAAATGGCAACCCACTCCAGTGTTCTTGCCTGGAGAATCTCAGGGACGGGGGAGCCTGGTGGGCTACCGTCTATGGGGTCACACAGAGTTGGACACGACTGAAGCGACTTAGCAGCAGCAGTACATTTCAGGCTCTAGGCAACATTCTTTTATGAAGGTGCAGAGCCAGCACAAGCAGCAGAACATAAGAGTTAGAGCTAAGGAATAGATTCGATATGGAGTCAGGTTTGTTCTCTGCTACAAAGCCGTGGGACTGGGTCACTTTAGGAGCAAATATAAGAGGAAAAAGGACCTCACACTGGCAAACTGAATCCTGCCCAGGTTATGTTAATATTTAGAAGCCTGGAGCAGGCCTAATATTTGGAAGCCTACTTGGCCAAGCAGACTCTTGGTTGCCTACATAAAATAAATAAATAAATAAAAAAGAAGGAACATTCAAGCACAATGTAATCTCAAAACAATACCTGTGATTTGCCACATAAGGCAAAACTGAGATAGGTCTAAATTGTCATTTTCAAGATAAAGGGGGAATATTTCTAAGGAGATAGAAAACATAATAAACATAAAATATGAAAGCATGGCTTTCCCCTCACTCTGCTAAATAGAATTACCCATCAGTTAAATATAAAATTGACAATATTCCATACTTTGTTTACACTTTCAGAGACTTCAATCAAAATTATATAATTATTCCAAAGCTTTTTGAGCAAGGTTTGTTTTTCTTTGGAATGCAACATTTTATCCTACCTTTAATAGGGTTGTATTTTACTCTCTCTTCCCCCCAAACTATAGAACTATTAAATTATAGGACATTCTTCACACATGATATGTGTATTTTCTTTTTCAAGTCTAGGCTTTAAGATGACTGTTTCAATTCCAGAGCAATGATGCTTCAGATATTGTTACTCCACTGCATATCATTCTTATTTTCATTCTTACTCTGAAGAGAAATCATTAAGGAAATTTGAAAATGCCATTGACTTTTCTTCAGCTTTTGGATCTGGTTCAGTTCCGTTCAGTCACTCAGTCGTGTCCAACTCTTTGCGACCCCATGAATCGCAGCACACCAGGCCTCCCTGTCCATCACCATCTCCCGGAGTTCACTCAGACTCATGTCCATCGAGTCCGTGATGCCATCCAGCCATCTCATCCTGGGTCGTCCCCTTCTCCTCCTGCCCCCAATCCCTCCCAGCATCAGAGTCTTTTCCAATGAGTCAACTCTTCACATCAGGTGGCCAAAGTACTGGAGCTTCAGCTTTAGCATCATTCCTTCCAAAGAAATTCCAGGGTTGATCTCCTTCAGAATGGACTGGTTGGATCTCCTTGCAGTCCAAGGGACTCTCAAGAGTCTTCTCCAACACCACAGTGCAAAAGCATCAATTCTTCGGCACTCAGCTTTCTTCACAGTCCAACTCTAACATCCATACATGACCATAGGGAAAACCATAGCCTTGACTAGACGGACCTTAGTTGGCAAAGTAATGTCTCTGCTTTTGAATATACTATCTAGGTTGGTCATAATTTTTCTTCCAAGGAGTAAGTGTCTTTTAATTTCATGGCTGCAGTCGCCATCTGCAGTGATTTTGGAGCTCCCCAAAATAAAGTCTGACACTGTTTCTACTGTTTCCCCATCTATTTGCCATGAAGTGATGGGACCAGATGCCATGATCTTCGTTTTCTGAATGTTGGATCTGGTACCCTGAGCTAAATGAACTAGACGTTCAATCATAATTAGGAATAGTTAATTAGGAGCCAAAAGAGTGCTGGTTGGTAGGAAGGGAGGAACAAGTGTCCAATAGTAAAAATAGGGAACTGTTCTTGTCCCTCTTTGTTTTAGTTTATTTCCTTCCACCAAAATAGATTTTAAAAATTGTAACATATAGTGGGACTATATGTAATTTTGTTCTGTCTCTTGTAAATGTGTTACCATACTTTCATAATTTAAGAAATAAAAAATTAAAAGAAAAAAATGCATATGAGATTCTCAAGGTCCCAGAAAATTTTCAAAATTAAATTAATTAAATTCACTCTCAAAAAAAATAGAAAGCTGAGTTTTTTTAAATACACGCAATTAAAACAGCATATTGGATTCTAATATTTGTCAGGAACTATATATGTGTGAAAATAGCCAAGAAATTTCTGGAAAAATTAACAATGAATAATAAAGGGTACAGCAAAACATCTACCTCTCATCCAATATTTATATTTCTTCCACATTTTTCAGCCCCCTTGTTGTGGATGGGACTGTGTGGCTAGTTTTGGCCAATAGGCAGGAAAGGAGTCACTTCTGGGTCAAACCATTTAAGACATTGGGCACAAACTCTTCAGTTATCTCTTCCCATGCTTCAGTGACCTACAGACCATCTATTGAGGTTGTGGCATCACAACAGGGAAGCAGCCTGTGCCACTGAATCTCCAGATGGAGGACAGCTGGCCTAGAATGTTGCCTGACCCACGGTGGAATCCACGTGAATGAGGAATGAGTCTTTCTTATATTAAACCGCAGAGATTTGGGGGGTTCTGTTTCAACATAGCATTATCTAATACAAAAAAAGAAAAGAAAGATAATCAGGCAAAACAACAACAACTCGCCCACTATGTTGTGAGGATGTCTAGGTTTTGCATTACTAATTACTAATTAGCATTACTAATACAAAAAGAAACTTTCTTCAATGAATACAACTAAACAGATCAATGAACTATAAAAGGGTTCATAAATAGACTCAAGCCTATTTGGAAGTTTAATATGTGACAATGGTGTCTTAAATCAGTGGGGAAGGATGGGTTACTGCTGTATATCTCAGTTAACAAAATTAACTCAAAATTTAGCAGTTCAAAATGACAATAATCATTTGTTTTATCTTGTAGGTTTGGTAGGTCAGAAATTCTGACAGAACATCACAGAAAAAGTTTGTCTCCACATCATGCATGATGTCTAGGGCCTCAGCTGGACAACTCAAAGGCTGAGGGCTGGAGTACTCTGAAAGTTCATTCCCTTACATGTCTGAGGCTGATGATACCGGCTGTGGGCCAGAGGCCTAGCTGGGTCTCTCAGCTGGAACACCCACATGGGGCCTCTTGCAAAACTTAGACATTCTCACAATATAGTGGGCAGGTTGTTGTTGTTGTTTGCCTGTGATTATCTTTCTTTTCTTTTTTTTTTAATTATGAAAAAATGATAACATGTTTACTTGGAAAATACAGAACAAAGTTACATGCAGTTCTACTGTATATTACAATTATTTTTAAAGTATATAAAATTAAGATTTTTAGTTGGAATTTCAATATCAAGCTTTCAAAAATTAATAGAATGACTGAACAGAAAGGTAGAAGGATACAGTAGACCTGAAAAGCACTATGAACCAATTCAACATAATTAAGATTTATACAAACTTTTCATACAATAACAGGATACAAATTCAAGTTCCCATAGACTATGAACCAGGAGACACTGGAACATATCCAGGGACTTACAACTTTAAGGTGCAAAAATGTCGGAGTCTAAAGGTATTAAAATAATACAGAGTCTACTCTCTTATCACTGTGGAATTATGATAGAAATCAATATAAAAAGATGTTTGAAATTAACCCACATATTTTCAAGTGCAATGTGACATTTACAAAAAGAGATCTTTGCCTTATTGTTTGAAAACATCAATAAAGTTAAAACACTGAAAAAATACACGAGATGACTGCAGACATGAAAGCATTTAAATTAGAAGTTAATATCAAAATGAGAAATTAATACCAAGGATACTTAATAAAAACTCATGTATTTGGAAATTAAATGTCCACTTTTAAATGATGAGTGCATTTAAGAAGTCATCTTAAAGTGTTAGTTGTTCAGTTGTGTCTGACTCTTTGTGACCTCGTGGACTGTAGCCCACCAGGCTCCTCTGTCCATGGAATTTTCCAGGAAAGCATAACAAGGAAAATTAGAAAACGTTTGTAATCAGAATAAAAATGAAAAGATAATTTATCAGAATCTGTTGCATGCAGTGGAAGCTGCTGAATGCAACTAAATACAATGTGGAATCTTGAATAAGGTATGAAAACAAGTAATGGACCACAGTGGCTGGGTTTTAAGAGTAAATGTAGCAAGAAAAAGAAGCTATCTTGCCTATTGTGACTTAGCCTCTGAAGTCACAGGGCATCACTTCCGCCATATTCTGTTGATCAAGGCAATTACAAAACTTTCCCCATGTTTGAGGGAGGGAACACAGATGCTATCTCTCAATGGAGACATATCAATAATGTATGGTAGAAAAGCATGAAGAATGAGATATAGATAGATATAAAGATATATATATATATATGCTGCTAAGTCACTTCAGTCGTGTCCGGCAGCCCACCAGGCTCCCCCATCCCTGGGATTCTCCAGACAAGAACACTGGAGTGGGTTGCCATTTCCTTTGCCAGTGCATGAAAGTGAAAAGTGAACGTGAAGTCGCTCAGTCGTGTCTGACTCCTAGTGACCCTATGGACTGCAGCCCACCAGGCCCCTCCGTCCATGGGATTTTCCAGGCAAGAGTACTGGAGTGGGGGTGCCATTGCCTTCTCCGAGATATGTATATATATATATATATATATATATATGCACACACACACACACATACAGTTAAATAACAGCTATCTTTGGAAAATATAATCTGCCATAATGCAAATGGTTGTTTGTTAAGGCTGTAATACCACTTTTGGACAAGCTCAATGTATATATGTCCTCCTATTATAGAGATGAGACTAAAATATATATTCTTATCTACAGATATTATAGTTTGAACAGATTGCTGAAACTTAGCTGTATAAAGAAGGGATTCAATGAATAATATTTTCTGAAGACAGGATTTTTCGTAGACTTTCTTCAAATTACAAACTAGTATACAGATTAAAGGGCTTCCCTGATAGCTCAGTTGGTAAACAATCTTCCTGCAATGCACGAGACCCTGGTTTGATTCCTTGGTCAGGAAGATCTGCTGGAGAAGGGATAGGTTACCCACTCCAGTACTCTTGGGCTTCCCTTGTGGCTCAGCTGGTAAAAAATCAGCCTGCAATGCAGGAGACCAAGGTTCGATCCCTGGGTTGGCAAGATCCCCTGGAGAAGGGAAAGGCTACCCACTCCAGTATTCTGGCCTGGAGAATTCCTATAGTCCATTGGATCTCAAAGAGTCGGACATGACTGAGCAACTTTCTCTATTTTCTTTCTATATAGATGAAAGGACTTCCCAGGTGGCGCTAGTGGTAAAGAAACCACCTGCCAATGCAGGAGACATAGGAGATGCAGATTCAATTCCTGGGTTTGGAAGATCCCCTGGAGAAGGGAATGGCAACTCACTCCAGTATTCTTGCCTGGAGAATCCCATGGATAAAGGAGCCTGGCGGGCTACAGTCAAGGCGCAAAGGGATGGACATGACTAAGGCAACTTAGCACACACACACACATATAAATTTCCATATATATTATTTAGTTATCTTGTACTGTTGGAAATAATTTGGGTCCTTTACTGAGATTACTTTTTATGTCCAAAGCCTTACAAAATTCCAGACTAAAGATATTTTTGTTAAATTATATGAAGTAGAGCTTCAGGCTGTTTTCCACGGGTCTATGCACTATAGTAAATGAAAACAATTTTCTAGGAGAATTTTGGCCTTGCCCATTGTTTCCTCATGTCTCACCTTGAAGCTAAAGTACTATGACTTTCCATTCAGGCACACAGTCTTGTTAGATAGTTCCTCGATTTTCACAGAAGGATATTAGCCCTGCTCCCTGGAGACTGATCATTTGATCATCTGCAAAAGTATTCCAACATAGAAGGACTGGTATCCGCAGGTGGCCCAGTGGTGAAGAATTTGCCTGCTAATGCAGAAGCTGCAGGAGACGTGAATTCGATCTCTGGATTGGAAAGATCCCCTGGAGAACAGAATGGCAACCCATTCTGATATTCTTATCTGGAAAATCCCATGGACGTAGGAGCCTGGCAGGCTACAGTCCATGGGGTCTCAAAGAGTCGGACATGACTGAGTATCTGAACAGCAGCAGCACAACCTCCAACTTCTGCAACTCATAAAAGTATGAGGACTGACCTCAGGCCACTGGAACCACTTTGCCCACAGGCATTAGAGCAGGAGTTACCAGAGAGTTTATGTCATCCCCCCTTACCCTTGAACCCTACAGCCCTTAACCAATGAGGCTTGTCACAGCTTTTCTTCCAAGGAGCAGAGGTCTTTTAATTTCATGGCTACAGTTACCATCCGCAGTGATTTTGGGGCCCAAGAAAATAAAATCTGTCACTATTTCCACTTTTTCTACATCTGTTTGCCATGAAGTGATGGGACCGGATGCCATGATCTTAGTTTTCTGAATGTTGAGTTTTAAGCCAGCTTTTTCACTTTCCTCTTTCACTTTCATCAAGAGGCTCTTTAGTTCCTCTACACTTTCTGCTATTAGAGTGGTATCATCTGCATATCTGAGGATGTTGATATTTCTCCTGGCAATCTTGATCTCAGTTTGTGATTCATCCAGCCCAGAATTTCCATGATGTACTTTGTATATAAGTTAAATAAGGTGACAATATATAGCCTTGTCATACTCCTTTCCCAATTTTGAACCACTCACTTATTTCATGTAAGACTCTTTTTTTTTTAGTTTTTTATTTTTTTTAATTTTAAAATCTTTAATTCTTACATGTGTTCCCAAACATGAACCCCCCCTCCCACCTCCCTCCCCATAACATCTCTGTGGGTCATCCCCATGCACCAGCCCCAAGCATGCTGTATCCTGCGTCAGACATAGACTGGCGATTCAATTCTTACGTGATAGTATACATGATAGAATGCCATTCTCCCAAATCATCCCACCCTCTCCCTCTCCCTCTGAGTCCAAAAGTCCGTTATACACAGCTGTGTCTTTTTTCCTGTCTTGCATACAGGGTCGTCATTGCCATCTTTCTAAATTCCATATATATGTGTTAGTATACTGTATTGGTGTTTTTCTTTCTGGCTTACTTCACTCTGTATAATCGGCTCCAGTTTCATCCATCTCATCAGAACTGATTCAAATGAATTCTTTTTAATGGCTGAGTAATACTCCATTGTGTATATGTACCACAGCTTTCTTATCCACTCATCTGCTGATGGACATCTAGGTTGTTCCATGTCCTGGCTATTATAAACAGTGCTGTGATGAACATTGGGGTACATGTGTCTCTTTCAGTTCTGGTTTCCTCGGTGTGTATGCCCAGAAGTGGGATTGCTGGGTCATAAGGTAGTTCTATTTGCAATTTTTTAAGGAATCTCCACACTGTTCTCCATAGTGGCTGTACTAGTTTGCATTCCCACCAACAGTGTAGGAGGGTTCCCTTTTCTCCACACCCTCTCCAGCATTTATTGCTTGCAGATTTTTGGATCGCAGCCATTCTGACTGGTGTGAAGTGGTACCTCATTGTGGTTTTGATTTGCATTTCTCTGATAATGAGTGATGTTGAGCATCTTTTCATGTGTTTGTTAGCCATCCATATGTCTTCTTTGGAGAAATGTCTATTTAGTTCTTTGGCCCATTTTTTGATTGGGTCGTTTATTTTTCTGGAATTGAGCTGCATAAGTTGCTTGTATATTTTTGAGATTAGTTGTTTGTCAGTTGCTTCATTTGCTATTATTTTCTCCCATTCCGAAAGCTGTCTTTTCACCTTGCTTATATTTTCCTTTGTTGTGCAGAAGCTTTTAATTTTAATTAGATCCCATTTGTTTATTTTTGCTTTTATTTCCAGAATTCTGGGAGGTGGATCATAGAGGATCCTGCTGTGATTTGTGTCAGAGAGTGTCTTAACTGTTTCTTCTTGATTCACATACAGATTTCTCAGGAGATAGGTAACGTATTCTGGTATTCCCATCTCTTTAAGAATTTTCCACAGTTTTTTTGTGATCCACACAGTCAAAAGCTTTAGCATAGTCAATGAAGCAGAAATGGATGTGATGTTTTTCTGGAATTCTCTTGCTTTTTCTATGATCCAATGAATGCTGGAAATTTGATCTCTGATTCCTCTGCCTTTCCTAAATTCAGCTTGTACATCTGGAAGTCCTTGGTTTATGTACTGCTGAAGCCTAGCTTGAAGGATTTTGAGCATAACCTTACTAGCATGCAAAATGAGTGCAATTATATGATAGTTTATACATTCTTTGGCATTGCCCTTCTTTTAGATTGGAATGAAAACTGATCTTTCCCAATCCTGTGGCCACTGCTGAATTTTCCAGATTTGCTGACATATTGAGTGCAAGCACTTTAATAGCATCATCTATTAGGATTTGAAATAGCACAGCTGGAATTCCATCACTTCCTCTAACCTTGTATGTAGTTCAGTTCAGTCAGTTAATTGCTCAGTCGTGTTCAACTCTTTGCGACCCCATGAATTGCAGCATGCCAGGCCTCCCTGTCCATCACCAACTCCAGAAGTTCACCCAAACTCATGTCCATCAAGTCGGTGATGCCATCCAGCCATCTCATCCTCTGTCGTCCCCTTCTCCTCCTGCCCCCAATCCCTCCCAGCATTAGAGTCTTTTCCAATGAGTCAACTCTTCGCATGAGGTGGTGTATGTAGTAATGCTTCCTAGGGTCCACTTGACTTCAGACTTCAGGATCTCAGGCTCTAGGTGAGTGACCACACCATCGTGGTTATCTGGATCATTAAGACCATTTTTGTATAGTTCTTCTGTGTATTCTTGCCACCTCTTTTAAATCTCTTCTGCTTCTGTTAGGTTCTTACCCTTTCTGTCCTTTATCGTGCACATTCTTGCATGAAATATTCCTTGATATCTCTAGTTTTCTTGAAGAGATCTCTAGTTTTTCCCATTCTATTGTTTTCTTCTACTTCATTGCAATGTTCATTAAAAAAGGCCTTCTTATCTCTCCTTGCTATTTTCTGGAGCTCTGCATTCAGCTGGGTGGATCTTTCCTTTTCTCCCTTGCCTTTCACATCTCTTCTTTCTTCAGCTAAGTGTAAAGCCTCCTCAGACAATCACTTTGCCTTCTTGCATTTCTTTTTCTTGGAGATGGTTTTGGTCACCACCTCTTATACAATGTTATGAACCTCTGTCCATAGTTCTTCAGGCACTCTGTCTGCCAGGTCTAGTCCCTTGAATCTATTTGTCACCTCCAGTGTATTATCATAAGGGATTTGATTTAGGTCATACCTGAATGGCCTGGTGTTTTTCCCTACTTTCTTCAATTCCAGCATGAATTTTGCAATAAAGAGCTGATGATCTGAGCCACAGTCAGCTCCAGATCTTGTTTTTGCTGACTGTACAGAGTTTCTCCATCTTCAGCTGCAAAGAATATAGTCCATATGATTTCAGTATTGATCATTGGTTGATGTCCATGTGTAGAGTCGTCTCTTATGTTGTTGGAAAAGGGTGTTAGCCATGACCAGTGTGTTCTCTTGATGAAACTCTTGTTAGCCTTTGCCCTGCTTCATTTTGTACTCCAAGGCCAAACTTGCCTGTTACTCTTTTGACTCCCTACTTTTGCATTCCAATTCCCTATGATGGAAAGGACTTTTTTTTTTTTTTTTTGGTGTTAGTTCTAGAAGGTCTTGTAGGTCTTCATAGAATGGGTCAACTTCAGTTTCTTTGGCATCAGTGGTTGGGCCATAGACTTGGAATACCGTGATATTGAATGATTTGCCTTGGAAACGAACAGAGATCATTCTGTCATTTTTGACACTGCACCCAAGTACTTCATTTCATACTCTTTTGTTGACAGTGAGGGTTACTCCATTCCTTCTAATGGATTCTTGCCTGCAGTAGTAGACAGAATGGTCATCTGAATTACATTCTCCCATTCCTGTCCATTTTAGTTCACTGATTCTTAAGATGTTGATGTTCACTTTAGTCATTTCCTGCTTGACTACATCCAGTTTACCTTGATTCATGGACTTAACATTCCAGGTTTTTATGCAGTATTTTTCTTTACAGCATTGGACTTTATTTTCACCACCAGACACATCCACACGTGGGCGTTGTTTTTGCTTGGCCAAAGTGCTTCATTTTTTTTCTGGAGCTATTAGTAATTGCCCTCTGCTCTTCCCCAGTAGCATATTGGACACCTTCCAACCTGGAATGCTCATCTTCTGGTGTCATATCTTTTTGCCTTTTCATACTGTTTATGGGGTTTTCATGGCAAGAATACTAGAGTGGTTTGCCATTCCCTCCTCCATTGGACCACATTTTATCAGAACTATTCACTATGACCTGTCTGTCTTGGGTGGCCCTGCATGGCATGGCTCATAGCTTCACTGAATTATGCAAGTCCCTTTGCCATGACAAGGCTGTGATCCATGAAGGAAATAATATTATAACACTATTTAAATAATTCCAAAGTACAGAAAATGATGGAAAGCTTCCGATTCATTTGATGAAGTTAGCAAAACTCAATATTAAAACATAATAAATATTAAACACTCAAAAAGCTTATTAAATAGATCAGCGAATATATAGAAACAAAAATCTTTAAACATAGAATTGGTCTATGTCCGATGCAGGATACAGCATGCTTGGGGCTGGTGCACGGGGATGACCCAGAGGGATGTTGTGGGGAGGGAGGTGGGAGGGGGGTTCATGTTTGGGATCACATGTACACCCGTGGTGGATTCATGTCAATGTATAGCAAAACCAATACAATATTATAAAGTAAAATAAAGTAAAAATTAAAAAAAAATAAAAATAAAAACATGCACACACACACACACACACACACACAAAAAGAATTGGCAAAGGGAATTCAGCAAGAAAATAAAGAGTAGTATACCACATAGAACAGAGTTTATACCAAGAAGGCATGGGGTATTTAATATTTAAAAACCTAATAACATAATTTATCACATCAAGAGAGAAAAACCAGAATTTCAATAGATGTTTCCAATTTAATTAACAGATGATAAAATTATTAATTATAAATATGTGTTATAAACTGGGGCTGGAAGAAAACTTTCTTAAAATGATAAATGGCATATTTTGTAAACCAACAATTTACATCATTCTGACAGACTTTTCAACTGAGGTCAGGAATAAGATAAAGACACTTAAAATAATCACTATTCTTTTTTATTTCTTTTCTACTATTCTTTTTAATTTCTGTAAGTTTGAAACCAACAGAAATAGGAGGCATAAGTATTAGAAAGAGAATAAAACTAATGCTATTTTCAATTTTTTTAATCTACCTTGAAACCTCAAGAAAATCATTCATGAAAATGTTAAAACTGCTAGGAAGTGATGGATAAAAACATAAGCATACAAGAATCAATGACTTTTCCATATTAAAACTAGATATTTATATTTCATCTGTAAAATAAGTAGAAGCTATACCAGACCACCTGACCTGTTTCTTGAGAAACCTATATGCAGGTCAGGAAGCAACAGTTAGAACTGGACATGGACCAACAGACTGATTCCAAATAGGAAAAGGAGTACGTCAAGGCTGTATATTGTCACCCTGATCATTTAACTTATATGCAGAGTACATCATGAGAAACACTGGGCTGGAGGAAGGACAAGCTGAAATCAAGATTGCTGGGAGAAATATCAATAATCTCAGATATGCAGATGACACCACCCTTATGGCAGAAAGTGAAGAGGAGCTAAAAAGCCTCTTGATGAAAGTGAAAGAGGAGAGTGAAAAAGTTGGCTTAAATTAGCTCAACATTCAGAAAACGATCATGGCATCTGGTCCCATCACTTCATGGGAAATAGATGGGGAAACAGTGGAAACAGTGTCAGACTTTTTCGGGGGGCTCCAAAATCACTGCAGATGGTGATTGCAGCCATGAAATTAAAAGACGCTTACTCCTTGGAAGAAAAGTTATGACCAACCTAGATAGTATATTCAAAAGCAGAGACATTACTTTGCCAACAAAGGTCCATCTAGTCAAGGCTACGGTTTTTTCAGTAGTCATGTATGGATGTGAGTGTTGGACTGTGAAGAAAGCTGAGTGCCGAAGAATTCATGCTTTTGCACTGTGGTGTTGAAGACTCTTGAGAATCCCTCGGACTGCAAGGAGATCCAACCAGTCCATCCTAAAGAAGATCAGTCCTGGCTGTTCTTTGGAAAGAATGATACTAAAGCTGAAACTCCAGTACTTTGGCCACCTCACGTGAAGAGTTGACTCACTGGAAAAGACTGATGCTGGGAGGGATTGGGGGCAGGAGGAGAAGGAGATGACAGAGGATGAGATGGCTGGATGGCATCACCGACTTGATGGACGTGAGTCTGAGTGAACTCCGGGAGTTGGTGATGGACAGGGAGGCCTGGCGTGCTGCAGTTCATGGGGTTGCAAAAAGTTGGACACGGCTGAGCGACTGAACTGAACTGAACTGAACTGATACCATACTTTCAAAAGACCTTAAGTATTGTGCTATATTGTATGCTGCTGCTGTCGCTTCAGTCGTGTCCAACTCTGTGCGACCCCATGGACTGCAGCCTACCAGGCTCCTCCGTCCATGGGATTTTCCAGGCAAGAGTACTGGAGTGGGGTGCCATTGCCTTCTCTGGCTGTATTGTATAAAGAAAACAAACACAAAAAAACCTTAAAAAGAGTTTAAAATAGAGAAAGACATTATATTTCTGGACAGGAGGATCTATTATTATTAAAGTGTTAATTCTCCCTAGTTTACTTTATAAATATGATATTTTAAATTAATTTATTTTAATTGGAGGCTAATTACTTTACAATATTGTACTGGTTTCTGTCATTCATTGACACGAATCAGCTATGGTTGTACATGTGTTCTTCATCCTGAACCTCCTCCCAACTCCCTTCCCATCCCATCCCTCAGGGTCATCCCAGTGCAGGAGCCCTGAGCACTCTGTCTCATGCATTCAACCTGGACTGGCGATCTATTTTACATATGATAATATACATGTTTCAATGCTATTCTCTCAAATATTTTTTAATCTAACCCCAGTACCAACTGAACATTCTTGTAATTTGACAAAATGCTTTTAAAACTTATCCAGAAGAATAAACATGAAAGAATAACCAAGAAAATTTTTAAAAGAAAAATGAGAAGGAATCTGAAACCAAATGTTGAAATATATTATAAAGCCACAATAATTTGAACAATGTGGTATGGGCATAGGACTAGACAAACAGTTCAAGGTAAGAAAAATAAAAAGTCCAGAACAAATGCAGGAATGTTTAAGAATTCAGCATATGATAGTAGTGTCATTTATATAATACTTATTTTATAATTTTACTAAATATTTGTGGAAAAAATAAGTTAATTTCATTATTCCAGAATAGATTCCAGCTGAGCTAAGAATGCAAATTTTTAAGGAAAAAAACATCAACGTCCCAGAAGAGAATATAGATAAAACTTTTATATATTTATTTTTTATAATTTAAATTTATTTATTTTAATTGGAGGCTAATTACTTTACAATATTATATTGGTTTTGCCATACATCAACATGAATCAGCCATGGGTGTACACGTGTTCCCCATCCTGAACCCCCTCTCCCATCTCCCTCCTCGTACCATCCCTCTGTGTCATCCCAGTGCACCAGCCCCAAGCATCCTGTATCCTACATGGAACCTGGACTGGTGATTCGTTTCTTATATGATATTATACATGTTTCAATGCCACTCACCCAAATCATCCCACCCTCTCCCTCTCCCACAGAGTCCAAAAGACTATAGAACATTTATATAATCCTGGAGTGCTAGAAGTTTTTCTAATCATGGCACTGAAAGCAATATCATTTTGAAAAATGATGTAGGGGATTCCCAGGTGGTCCAATGGTTAGTACTCTGTGCTTCTACTACTTGGCACCAAGTTCAGATCCCTCAGATTCCACAAGCCCCATGGCATGGCAAAAAAAAAAAAGTTTATTTGATTATATAAAAACATTAACACTCCTATGCATACAGAAAAAATAGTATATATTAAAATTCAAGCATATTGTACTTTTCTATCAGAAGAGAATAAACAAAATTAGGAAAACATCACTACTACACAGGAAGAAAAATAAATACATGTATACAATAAAAAGCTTCACAAACTAAAATAATTAAAATTGGCAAAGGCCATGAAAGGCCATATAATTCACAAAATTGCAGAGTCAATCATTTTATTTTTAAGAAATGTTAAGTTCTTTAAAAATAAAGTGCAAATTAAAACAGTGAGGTGTACATTACCTTTTTTGTATCAAACTGATAAGAATTAAATAAATGATACACAATGTTTTGGTAAGTGTATAAGCAACCTTAACCCTTGAACACAGCTGGTCTGAGTATAAATTCTATGACGTTCATACAGAAAAGTGGACATTTATGTATAAAAGTGTTTAAATGCTGATCATTGGCTTTCCAGGCATTTGTTCTAAGGAAATAACTATAAATTTTTGCTATTATTTAACTATAAGTATGTCCACAGCATCATTTCTTATGGTAGCTAATCTTGGAAACATACTAACTATCCAACAATAGAAGATTTGCTCACTAAATAATTGCCTTTATTCAATGAAATACATAGAAACTATTAGAAATATTTTTAAGAGAATGTTTAATGGCTTGGGAAAATGTGCATGACATATAATTTAAGTAAAAACAGATTGAAAAATAACATGCAGTTTGAAACGTTTGTTAAAAATTTCATTCATGCATAGCATGAAATAGGAAAAACACACCCTAGACTGTTAACAATTTTTTTTCTTAGATACTGGGATTTTAGATTATTTATAATGTCCTTTTCTACTAACCTGCAAGTTTCATATTTTCTTCAATGAAACACATAAAAAGTTCCTCAACATCACTAATTATTAGAGAAATGCAAATCAAAACTACAATGAGGTATCACCTCACACTTGTCAGAATGGCCATCATCAAAACATCTACAAACAATAAATGCTGGAGAAGGTGTGGAGAAAAGGGAACCTTCCTACATGGTTGGTGGGAATGTAAATTGAAATAACCACTATGAAGAAAAGCATGAAAAAAGTGAAAGTGAAAGTCGCTAGTCACGTCCAACTCTGCGATCCCATGGACCATACAGTCCATGGAATTCTCCAGGCCAGAATACTAGAGTGGGTAGCCTTTCCCTTCTCCAGGGGATCTTCTGAAACCAGGGAGTGAACCCAGGTCTCCTGCATTGCAGGTGGATTCTTTACCAGCTGAGCCATAACAGTTTAAGGGTCCCGTAAAAAGCTGAAAATAGAGCTACCATATAATCCAACAATCCCACTCCTGGGAGTGTATCTGAAAATGCAGTGAAAGTCTCTCAGTCGTGTCCTACTCTTTAGGACCCCGTGGACTATACAGTCCATGGAACTCTCAAGGCCAGAATACTGAAGTGGGTAGCCTTTCTGTTCTCCAGGGGATCTTCCTGACCCAGGGATTGAACCTAGGTCTCTCACATTATAGGCTGATTCTTTACCAGCTGAGCCACAAGGGAAGCCCAAGAATACTGGAGTGGGTAGCTTATCCTTTCTCCAGCAGATTTTCCCAACCCAGGAAACGAACCTAGGTCTCCTGCATTGCAGGCAGATTCTTTACCAACTGAGCTATCAAGGAAGCCCCAGTGTATCTGGAGAAAACCATAATTCAAAAAAACACATGCACCCAAATGTTCATTGCAGCGCTATTCACAATAGCAAGACATGGAAGCAATCTAAATGTCCATCAATAAAGGAATTGGATAAAGAAGATGTGCTATGTACATATAATGGAATATTAATCAGCCATAAAAAAGAATGCCATTTGCAGCAATATGGATGAACCTGAAGATTATCATACTAAGTGAAGTAAGTCATACAGAGAAAGAAAAATATTGTATGATTCACTTATATGCGAATCTAAAAAAAAGTGGTACAAGTGAACCTATCTAGAGAACAGAAACAGACATACAGACTTAGAGAAACAACTTGCGGTTACCAGGGGGGAAGGGCGGGGAAAGGGATAAATTGGGAGTTTGGGACTGACATACACACACTACTATATATAAAATAGGCAACTGATAAGGACTTAGTGTATAACATAGGGAACTCTACTTAATACTCTGCAATGGCCTATACGGGAAAAGAGTCGTAAAAAGAGTGGGTATATGTATTTGTATAACAGATTCACTTTGCTATACGTCTGCAACTTAACATAGCATTGTAAATCAATTATACCCCAATAAAAATTTTTTTAAAAGAACGTTGTAATCTTTTAACTTACACTTTTTATTTTATATTGGAGTATAGCAGATTAACAACGTTGAGACAGTTTCAGATGACCAATGAAGGGACTCAGCCGTACATATACATGTATCCATTCTTCCTCAAACTCCTTCCCCATCCAGGTTGTCAAGTAATATTGAGCAGAGCTCCCTGTGCTATACAGTAGGTCCTTGTTGGCAATTCATTTAAAATATAACAGCTATTCTGTGCCAGATACTGTTCTAGGTGTTGAGCAGCCATACAGTGGAGGAGGAGAAAATTACACAATTCCTGCTGTTACGGGCTGCACTGAGTTTTCTCACCCCCTCCCCCAAATTCATATGTTGGAGTCCTAATTCCCCAGTACCTCAGAATGCAACTGTATTTGCAAATAGCATTTCTACAGAAATAAATTAAAATGAGGTCATTAGTGTGGACCCTGATCCAATGGGACTAGTGTTCAAATTAAAGGGAGAAATTTGGACAGACACAGACATCTGTAGAGAGAAAATAATGTGAGGACACAGGGGAAAGAAGGCCATCTCTAAGCCAAGGAGAGAGACCTGGAACAGATCCTTCCCTCATAACCTTGAGAAGAAACCAGCCCTGCCTACACCTAGATAGAGGACTTCCAGCCTCCAGAATTGTGTGACTGTAAGTTTCTATTGCTGATGTCATCCCATCTGTGACACTTTTTTACAGCAGTCCTGGCAAAGAAATCACCCACTATCAAGGGGATAAGGCGCAAACAAACAAACAAACAAAAAATAATAATTATGATCAAGTCCTCAGGAAAGCCTGTCATGAGGAAGCCCAGTTTAAGTCACAACCTGAAGGATGAGAAGGAAGTAACCTGTGAAGAGGAGAAAGCATCCAAGGTAGAGGGGCAACATACACGCAGGTCTGGGCCAGAGAGGGATTGAGCTGCTTTGAGAATTTGAGAATCAAGGGTTGGTGAATGGGTTCTGTAATGAGGCACTGGCGACAGACATCAGAACCCAGTGAGATTCTTCTGTCACTTGTTCTCAATAGGTGTGATGAAGTGTAATGAGTCCTCAGTCCCCAGTGTGGGCTCTGTCACTTATTACTGACCTAATTTCTTAATTGAGTCCTCCATTATAAAAAATATTTTCAAGGGAAACCCCCTACACTGTTGGTGGGAATGTAAATTGGTGCAGCCTCTATGGAGAACAGTATGGAGGTTCTTTAAAACACTGAAAATACAGCTATCATACTATCCAGCAATCCCACTCTTGGGCATATACCCAGACAAAAGTATAATTCAAAAAGATGCATGCACCCCTATATTAATGGCAGCACTAATAACAGGATACTACTCGGCCATAGAAAGAATGAAATAATGCCATTTTCAGCAACATGGATGGAGCTAGAGAGCTTCTCGGGTGGCTCAGTGATAAAGAATCTGCCTGTCAATGCAGGAGACACAGGTTCAACCCCTGGGTTGGGAAAATCTCCTGGAGAAAGAAATAACAGCCCACTTCTGTATTCCTGCCTGGAAAATCCCATGGACAGAGGAGCCTGATGGACTACAGTCCATGGGGTTGCAAAGAGTCGGACACAACTAAGCAACTGAGCATGCGCACACACAAGCATAGACCTAGAGAGCATACTAAGTGAAGTAAGTCAGAAAGAGAACGAGAAATACCAGGTGATATTACTTATAGGTGGAATCCAAAGTGTGACACAAAGGAACTTATTTCTGAGACAGAAACAGACTCACAGATGTAGAGAACAGACTTGTGATTATCAAAGGGGAAAGCAGGGGGAGGGACAAATTGGGAGTTTGGGATTAGCAGACTATATATAAAATAGATAACCAACAAGGACCTACTGCACAGCACAGGGAATATATTCAATATCTTATTATAGCTGAAAATGGAAAAGAATCTGAAAAAGAATGGATATATGTATATGTAAAACTGAATCGTTTTGCTGTACACTTGAAACATTGTAAATCAACTGCTGCTGCTGCTGCTAAGTCGCTTCAGTCGTGTCCGACTCTGTGTGACCCCATAGACGGCAGCCCACCAGGCTCCTCCATCCCTGGGATTCTTCAGGCAAGAATACTGCAGTGGGTTGCCATTTCCTTCTCCATGTAAATCAATTAAACTTCAGTAAAAAAATTTTCAATATATATGTATATTTAAATCACTTTGCTGTATACTTGAAACATTATAAAGCAAAATACTTCAATAAAAAGAATTTTCAATCACAGATACATAAATCTAGAAACCTGGGTAATGAGAATATAAAAATACTCTCAGAATTCATTCTTAATTTTGATTAAGGTGTGTTTCATGATTCTCATTCTCTGTGCTTTTAAAACTCTTTCCCCCTTCCTGAAACTTCCTGGTACCTCTCAAATTTCTAGGTCACTTAAGTGCATGAAGAAATTTGGCCACCACGTCCGCCCTTAGCACAAGGAAAGTAAGCAGAAAGACTATGACTCCATGGTCAGGTATGGATGGAAGTCTGCACCTGGGAACTTCTCTAAATGCATTTCATTCTCCTCGTGCCCCCACAGTCACCCATCAATCATTCAAGTTCACTAATTCAATAATACACCCCCTTCTTTCTGTCACTGAGGACATGCCACCTCATTTTGCCATGAGGCCTAACTCCCAATCACCCTGTAGAGCTGTTTTCCAGCTCTTGGGCAGGCAGGCACTTAACTCATCCCTCGCAAAGAGTCGGACACGACTGAGCGACTGAACTGAACTGAACAGTGTCCTGACTCAGAGCAACATTTTATTCTTATCACTAAGTCTCCCAAATGCTTATTTGGTTAACAACAAATGTCCACTTTGTAGTTACTTCAAAATAGATGGCTTTATTGTTCCATCACATATCCAGCTGATCTTTCAGCAAGTAAATTAAAATAGATTGACCCTTTAAAGTTATAAATTTTTTAATTTGTAATTTTGAGCAGATTTCTGTATTTACTCTATATACAGTACAAAGACCAAACTAAAATGACTTCAAGATATTCATTCTAGTTGAATCAAAGCTCATTTTTAAATAATCTAGTGAAAGTCATTTTTTTCTCAAATAGGTTGAACAGAAAGGAATTCTTTAAAAAGAAAAAAAAGAGATCCAAGTATATTATGAATATACCATGCAATTTAAAATTTAATACTGCAGCTTGGTTCTCTGCTCATTCTTTTGTGCATTTCTACTGTTGACATATGCCTTTGAAAGCACATCTAGAATACTAATAAACAAATAATGGTTGAGCACAACTGATAGAACTCCCAAGTACAAACATAGATTAAAGTAAGCTTGATTTTAAACATGGGTGCATGCTAAGTTGCTTCAGCTGTGTCTGACTCTTTGTGACCCTATGGACTGTAGCCCCCCCAGGCTCCTGTGTCCATGGGATTCTCCAGGCAAGAATACTGGAGTGGGTTGCCATGCCCTCCTCCAGGGGATCTTCCTGACCCAGAGATCGAACCGAGTCTCTTATGTCTCCTGCATTGGCAGGCAAATTCTTTACCACTAGAGCCACTTGGGAAGCCCAATTTTAAAGGTACTGCCTTGCTAGTTCGTATTCAAATCCATATATTATTACTCCTTAACTTTCATTTGCATGGTTATTAAAAGTCAAATAGACCCTTTTTCTTTTTTTATTTAAATTTATTTATTTTAATTGGAGGCTAATTACTTTACAATATTGTATTGGTTTTGCCATATCAACATGAATCTGCCACGGGTATACATGTGTTCCCCATCCTGAACCCCACTCCCACCTCCCTCCCCATCCCATCCCTCTGGATCATCACAGTGCACCAGCCCCGAGCATCCTGTATCATGCATCGAACCTGGACTGGCGATTCATTTCATATATGATATTATACATGTTTCAATGCCATTCTCCCAAATAGTCCCACCCTCTCCCTCTCCCACAGAGTCCAAAAGACTGTTCTATACATCTGTGTCTCTTTTGCTGTCTCACATACAGGGTTATCGTTACCATCTTTCTAAATTCCATATATATGCGTTAGTTTACTGTATTGGTGTTTTTCTTTCTGGCTTACTTCACTCTGTATAATAGGCTCCAGTTTCATCCACCTCATTAAAACGGATTCAAATGTATTCTTTTTAATGGCTGAGTAATACTCCATTGTGTATATGTACCACAGCTTTCTTACCCATTCATCTGCTGATGGACATCCCCAGTATGTGGTTATGGGTACAGAGCCCCAGGATCCAGTGGAAGTATCCTCTGGCAGTTTCCTGGGTCCGCAACCATTTTCAAACATGACTCTAATATGTCTTGCCCTTCTTCATCTACTACTACAATCTCCATATATCCAGCTCTGTTGAGAATTCAATAAATATGAAATATCAGGGGATATTACTGGATGCCCTTCCAACACCAATGCATAAGAACTTTCCAACTCACACGACAACCTTGTGCTGATAAGTATTTTCTTTTACTTCCCTATAGCTTTTAAAACAGTTGATTTTCCTCCTTAAAAACTCCTCCCCCGGCGTCTATAACAGCAAACCTTGGATATTTCCATCACTGTGGCTCAGCGTGGAATCCACTACATGTTCCTTCCTACTGATTTACATATTACAAACCAATCAATCTTCCTCTCCTCTTTGAAAACCCCTGAGACCATCCCATATTGATTAGGCCTGCCACTGACTGCACAGTATTTATACCATTTTCGTCAATAACCGAATATGGTTCAGCCATGTGGCATCTTTCATAATGTAGCCTTATATTTTAGTTAATCTTTATACTCTTCTTAAAGAGAAATAGACTTTTCTGAGAGAACAAAGTTGACAATTTGGAATACAATCTGAGGGTCCTCTCCCTTGTCCTTTCAGTGACAGGAATCATCAGTTCAGTGAAGAATGTATTGTTAGAGCAGAGTAAAGGGGCAAAAAAGTACTCTGTTTTGTTTTGTTTTTACCCCAAAATTCTTTGTTTGTTTGTTTGTTTTACTTTACAGTATTGTATTGTTTTTGCCACACATCAGCATGAATCTGCCACGGGTGTACACACGTTCTCAATCCCGAACCCCCCTCCCACCTAAACTTGTGGTAGAGAAAACAGTTTGAGAGCAAAGGATTTGAGTTCCAAGAGTATGGTCTTTTTCTGTTTTAAAAGCCAAGGTGACTCAGGGCACAAAGTCTTTGCTAAACGAAAGGCATGGAGTGTAGGACCAGCCTGGAGAAGAGATTGCAGTGCCCTGAGCTGAACTAAACAAAGAGTCAGAAGAGGAGAAGAGCTTTTGCAGGGAGTGAGAAATGAGTATGGGGACTTGCGTTCCCTTTCCAGTTGGATGAAACTCTTGCAAGAAGTCTCCCTATGCCCTCCTCTGTAGTTTGAGGATATATGTGCCACAGTGGCTATTGAAGATTGAGATGTCTAGGCAGAAGGACCTAAGGGAGACTTGGGGGCCTCCATGCACTCTAGCATTGCACCAGAAGCCATTCTAGTTCTTGGCTAGCTACTCCTAGCCGTTCAAGCATAGGAGTAGCTGAAAAAAAAATGGTGGGAATTCAGTATTCCCAGTTTGGATAAGGACAAAATGAATGACCAACAGAAACCATTGACCAGAGGCCAGATGGATGTCCTGGCAGCTTCCAGTAAGAACAAATGTTAATGATATTCAGGCACAAGGGAGATCAGGTCCACACTGGCTCCTCTGCTAAAGTTCTTCCCTGCCAACCTTGCTGCTTACTGAACCTGCAGGAACTTAGCTACCACTCCAAAGAAAAGGACAGAGTGGGAAAGCTTTTTTTTTTTTTAATTATTTTTTTTTTTTACTTTATTTTACTTTACAATACTGTATTGGTTTTGCCATACATTGACATGAATCCACCACGGGTGTATACAAGCTCCCAATCCTGACTCCCCCTCCCACCTCCCACCCCATATCATCTCTCTGGATCATCCCCAGCTTTGAAATGACCAAGAAAACCCTGGGTTGTCTGAATTCATGCAAAACTAACTGTAGTTAAGTTTCTTTGACCAAGCAGGGTGAAACGTAGAGAGAGCAGTTATAGGAAAGAGATTTGGAAGGCTGCAATAAATCAGTATAAGTTGCATGCTTTGGGTGCACTTGGGCTTAATTAAGCCTAAAGAACTTTATAAACTACTGTGCAACATCTCTCAAACTAAGACAGGTATTTTCTTTAAATTGTTTTTTTTTTTTCCCCCTAGAGAGCATCTAGAAGACTTGGTGACACCTGCCAAATAATCTTTGGATGACTGAATCATCCATTAAATAATTTGAAATTTTCAATCAGTGGCTATTTTAAGATGAAAATAACAGCGGCCTGAAGTTTTGCATTTCACACAAGGATGAAGAGGAGAACACTTAAAAACTAGATGCTTTAACTTTTTCTTATAATCCACTCATTATTCTACTAAAAAAAACAGACGTCTTGTTTCAGGGAAGTGAGGAGATATAAAGCATGTTTAGTCTTCTACTTTTATGGACACCATAATGCCAACCTTGGAGACATGAAGGGACCCAACCACAAAGGGTTATCTGACCACTTGTAAGAAAATATCGTTTCTGTTCATCTTCAGAGTCATGCAGTAGACTGTTGTAACACAGATGGGGGGTGGGAAGCTCATGCAGTCATCATTGGGGGAATAGAGGACAATAGCATTAAAACTGAAACTATAGAACAATTCTATGAATATAGGCTTATAAAAATATCTAAGTTTTGAAAACAAGGCTTTACAGAGCCACTTAGATATCCCATTTGTTGGAGCCACATGGATGGACCTACAGATTATCATACTAAATGAAATAAGTTAGAGAAAGACAAATACCATATAATATCACTTAGCTATGGAACCTAAAATACAATGCAAATGAACCTATCTACAAATCAGAAACAGACTCACAGACATTGAGAACAGACTTGTGGTTGCCAAGAGGAAGGGTGAAAAGGATGGATAAACAGCAAGGTCCTTCTGCAGAGCACATGTGTGTGATGAGACCAGATGCCATGATCTTAGTTTTCCGAATGTTGAGTTTTAAGCCAACTTTTTCACTCTCCTCTTTCACTTTCATCAAGAGGTTCTTTAGTTCTTCTTTGCTTTCTGCCCTAAGGATGGTGTCATCTGCATATCTGAGGTTATTGATATTTCTCCTGGCAATCTTGATTCAAGCTTGTGCTCCATCCAGTCCAGCATTTCTCATGATGTACTCTGCGTATAAGTTAAATAATCAGGGTGACAATATACAGCCTTGATGTACTCCTTTTCCGATTTGGAACCAGTCTGTTGTTCCAGGTCCAGTTCTAACTGTTGATTCTTGACATGCATACAGAAGGACGAGATGTTAGAATAATAAAGACAAGACTGATCTTGACGATTACTTGGTTTGTAGGCAGGAGTACCACACTAGGAAAACTTATTATCCCAGACATATATAGATCAGCTGGGCATATAATTTGAGATTTTATTCATTTGCACAAATTACATTTTATATATACTTCAGAAAATATGACACGATATGTGGGCATATCTCAAACTGCTGACTTTTTAATAGCAGACATAAAAATGTCCAATACAATGGCAATTTAATAAAATGAAATGGTGCAAGGCACTCTCTTCATTGCAAGTAAATGCACCCCCATGAATCTTCACTCTAAGGCCATTTCTTAATTCCCCAAAGTGTTGATTTAATAATAATTACCACCAATAAGAATGTCTGTGGAGTGGAATTGACTATTTTATGATTGAAATCAGTTATTCTCAACCAGGGGTGGGATACAGCTGGTGTGGGGCAAGACGGAGAGTCTTCCCTTCTCCCAGAGAGACGCTTTGAAATCTCCTGGAGGCATGTTTATTTAAAAATGAATGATCCATATGAGAAGTACTGATTTGATTTTAGTCACAGTACTTAATTCACTTTGAAGATGTAATCACAATTAAAAAGGTGTGGGAATTTTGATTCTTCACATGGATATAGGCGTTAGGAAAGGTGGAGAAACACAAAAGAGCATGTTGTCTAGAGACAGATTAAACACAGACAGGCTGTCTGCTTCTTCACCACCCACACCACACATTCAGCTTCCTGAATGCCCATGTCCCAAATGTCCCACTCACTGCTCTGGACTTCCCCGATCTGAGTGTGAGTGGGTGGGCTGTGAGAGTTCCAGGAAGCAGCATCCCAGGGGCCCATGCTCTGACTCAGGCTTTCCCCGAGTATCTGGTTCTGTACTCCCAGAATCCCTGGCTTTGCCATCTGGGACCACCTGCCCTCCTCTGCTGACTTCCTTCAAAGTTACAGGGCCAGAACAAATAGATTCCTATTGCCTAGACAGGATAGGTTATAGGAACATCTCTAGTGTATCTGCCTGCTTTAAAATGCCATCATGTTCACACATGTGCACACATCCACACACGAAGGCACCCCTCACCAGTACACACACACACACACACACACACACACACACACACACACAGGTCCTATTGAATGACCTAGCTGACCCTGCCTTCCTAGCCATTGCTGATTGGACCAGGGCTGCATAAATGACCCACCTGAACCAATTTCTTCCTCCAAAGAATTTAGAACTGAGACTCGGAGGTACTGGTCATTGTACTGGGAGCTTAGACTGCTAATGAAGGGAAGGTTGGGCTAAGACTATCCTGTTTGACCCAGAATGCCTGAAAAAGCAGGGAAAGTCATCCTGGAGAGGGAGAGAGAAAGAGGTGGGGAGAGAGAGATTGAACAAAACGAAGCTGGTTTAAGAGAACATGTGGCCCTGGAGGGATGGAAGAGCCCTGCTGTGCTTCTGATGGCTTTTCAGGTCCTGGATTCAAGGCCATTCTATACTCTGTTTTCATTTCTTGGTTTCTGAGATTCCTCTGTATTGTTATAACAAATCCCCCTCATGCATTTTGGTTTTACTTAAGATAGTTCATATAATTTTCTGCTACTTGCCATCAAAAGTTCTGGCACAAAAAATTAAAATATGAAATGATTGGTATGAATTTCACCATTTATACTGTACAATACCAGTTTTTAATGCACATATAAGAGCCCCTATCATATGCAAAATCACCACGATTACTCTATTCATATTTTATAGCTTGTTTTACATGTATACTGGAGAAGGGAACTGCAGCCCACTCCAGGACTCGTGCCTGGAAAAATCCCATGGACAGAGGAGCCTGGCGGGCTATGGTCCATAGGGTCGCAGAGAGTTGGTCATGATGGAAGCAACTTCACACACACACACACACACACACGTACACAGTTTGTTCTTACCAGAACAATGGATACTCTGTATGACATTAACATGGAACATAACATGGAACATGACACATAGTATAACATGTTCCTGGGTTCCTAAGATAAGGACTTGAACCTCCTTGGGGGCCATTATTCTGTCTAACACAGTAAAGACCTTGGTGGCCCCACATGGCTAGCTTCAGCTTCCTAACAGCATAGTGATCTCAGGATAGTCAGACTTCTTACATTGTGGTTGGTTGGCTCTTAGAGTGAACTTCCCAAGCAGAAAAGCCTCAATGTGCAAGCACTTATCAAGCCTCTGACTATGTAGAACTTGGCAACGTTCTATTAGCCAAAACAAGCTATGTGCTGAAACCCAGAGTTAATGTGAAAAGGGGCCACACAAAGCAAAGTACAGGGAGGCATGGTTTATTCAGGGCCATTATTGCAACAGCTATGACAATCACAATTAGAATGTTCTGTCCAATAAGCTTTGCACATCCTCAAATGTCTAAAATTACAAAAGAGGCAGCATTGTAAATAGCACATAATGTTTGCTTATTCAGGAAATTATTATTCCTTTGAAGTACAGATGAGACTAGACATATTCAGACCCCACTGACCTGTGCATCTAACACAGATTCCCTGAGCATCTCTTGTGTCCAGGTCTTGTTGGGTGCTAAGCTCTTGAACTTTTTCACTGAGGGCTTTCTCTTTTTATTTATTTTTTAAATTATTGTGGTAAAATATATTTAACATAAAAATTACCACTTTAACTGTTTTTAAGTATATAGTTAAGTACACTGCTTTAAGTACATAAGCATCAAGTACATTCACATTGTTGTACAGTCATCATGACCATCCATCTCCAGAACTAAAATTATCCATTAAACACTAACTCCTTATTATCCTCTCCCACAGCCCCTGGCAACCACCATTCTACTTTCTGTTTCTGTGAATTTGACTATTCTAGGTACCTCATAATTGGAATCTCACAATATTTGTTCTTTGTGACTGGCTTATTTCACTCAGCATAACGTCTTCAAGGTTCATCTGTGTGGCAGCATGTGTCAGAATTTCATTCCTTTTTAAGGCTGAATAATATTCCATTGCAGGTATATACCACATTTTGTCTATCCATTCATAAACATCTGTTTCCTCCTTTAGGCTATGAATATTGTTCTGCTGCATTTTTTTTAAAATTGAAGTAGAGTTGATTTACGTATTATATTAGTTTTAGGTGTATAGAATAGTGATTCAGTATTTTTGCAGGTTATATTGCAAGAATATTATATATTATATTATACACAGGTTACTACAAGATAATGGCTGTAATTCCCTGTGCTACACAGTACAATATATTCTTGTTGCTTGTCTATTTTATACATAGTACTTTGTGGCTTTTAATCCCTAACCCCTAATTTGTCTCTCCTCCATTCCCTGTTTGCTTTGGTAAACTTTGGATCCCTTCGTTTTCTTTATCTGTGAGTCTCTTTCTGTTTTGCATATATATCATTTGTATAATGTTTTAGACTCCACATATAAGTGATATAATATAGTATTTGTCTTTCTCTGTCTGACTTATTTCACTAAGCATAATATTCTCTAGACCATCCATGTTGCTGCAAATGGCAGAATTTTGTTATTTTTTATGATTGAGTAGTATTCCATTGTATATGTAAGCTGCATCTTCTTAAACCGTTCATCTGTTGATGGGCGCTTGAGTTGCTTCCATGTCTTTGTTATCATAAATAGTGAGGCTATGAACACTGGGGTGCATGTATATTTTTGAATTACTATTTTAATTTTTTCTGGATAGATACCCAGGAGTGGAATTTCTGGATCATATGGTCATTCTATTTTCAGTTTTTGAGAAAACTCTGTATCATTTTCCATCAACTTACATTCCCAACAACAGTGTAAAAAGGTTCCCTTTTCTCGATATTCTTGGCAACACTTCTTACTTATAGACTTTTTGATGACAGCCATTCTGACAGGTGTGAGATAATATCTTGTTGCTTTGACCTGTGTTTCTTTAATAATTAGCAAATGTTGAGAATTTTTTCATGTGACTGTTAGTCATCCATCTGTATTCTTTGGGAAAATGTCTATACAGGTTTTTTGCCCATTTTTTTATTGAATTGTTTGGTTTTTCAATATTGGGTTATATGAACTGTTTGAATATTTTGGATATTAACCCCATGTCAGTGTATCATTTGCAAATATTTTGTCCCATTCCATAGGTTGTTTTTTCCTTTTATTGGTGTTTTTTCTTTGCTGTGCAAAAGCTTTTAAGTTTAATTAGGTCCCATTTGTTTATTTTTGCTTTTATTTCTTTGGCCTTAGGAGACTAAAACCAAAAAATGTTGTTATGACTCACGTCAAAGAGTGTTCTGCCTGTGTTGTCTTCTGAGAGTTTTATGGTTTCCATCTCCATAGCTAGGTCTTTAAATCATTTTGAGTTAATTTTTATATGGTGTGAGAGAATGTTCTAATTTCATCATTTTACATATGGTTATCCAGTTTTCCCAGCACCACTTTTCTCCGTTGTATATTCTTGCCTGCTTGGTCAGAGACTAATTGACGGTAGGTGTGTGGGTTTATATCTGGGGTCTCTATTCTATTCCAATGATCTGTGTGTGTTTTCATGTCAGTATCACACTGTTTTGATTACTGCAGCTTTACGGTATAGCTGCTTTAGTATTTTGGGGTATTGTGATTCCATATAAATTATAGGATTATTTCTTCTAGTTCTGTGAATAATGGATATTTTGATAAGGATTGCATTAAATCTGTAGGTTGTTTTGAGTTCAGGAGAGGGACTGGTTACCAGGAAGACCAAGCCATGATTAGAAGCTTGGAACTTCTAGCCCCACCCCCCAACTTCTGGGAAGGTGAGAGGGGCTGGAGATTGACAGCTTCTCAAAGAGACCCCCTATGTACTCAGGGGGAGAGAGAAAGAAAATGTCTCTTGTTGGATCTACTATTATTGTGGAGCTCAGTTTCCATGCTCTAAACAATACTGAATATTTCCTCAGCTCCCTCACCTTCACATGTCATATGTCTAACCTACATAACTGTAATATAATCTGTGTCTGTTGCTTTAGGCCACTACTTGTGGTAATTTGTTACAATAGCCATAGAAAACTAACAGTGACAAATAGTGACATGGGGTCTCAAAGAGTCAGACATGACTGAGCAACTTTCAATTTCAAGAATCATTACGTCAGCTAGTTACTATATCTATTCAGCTGTCCCCTGGTCATTGGAGTTCACTCCTGATTAGGGTCCTTGAATCTCCAGGGGTTGTCCCCTATCCCAAGCTCCTTCTGTGTCTCTTCTCCCAGTTTTCTAGCCTCATAGTCACCTTCTCCTGTGGGTCATCAACTCTTGGTGTATCTTTCTCAGTCCGCTTGCTGGCAACAGCCTGCCTGAAACATACCAAAAACAGGAATATCTCATTTACCCTTACTTTCATCACTTCTGCCTTACTTTTCTATTTGCTGCTGTAATAAATTCAGCTCAGTCCAGTTCAGTTGCTCAGTCATGTCCTACTCTTTGTGACCCCATGAACCACAGCACGCCAGGCCTCCCTGTCCATCACCACTCCCAGAGTTTACCCAAACGCATGTCCATTGGGTGGGTGATGCCATCCAACCATCTCATCCTCTGTCATCCCCTTCTCTTCCTGTCCTCAATCTTTCCCAGCATTAGGGTCTTTTCAAATCAGTCAGCTCTTCGCATCAGGTGGCCAAAGTATTGGAGTTCAGCCTCAACATCAGTCCTTCCAATGAATATTCAGGACTGATTTCCTTTAGGATGGACTGGTTGGATTTCCTTGCAGTCCAAGGGACTCTCAAGAGTCTTCTCCATACCACAGTTCAAAAGCATCAATTCTTTGGCTCTCAGCTTTCTTCACAGTCCAACTCTCACAACCATACATGACTACTGGGGAAAATACCACAAATTTAATGTTAAAACAACACAAATTTGTTCTTACATTTCTGTAGGTTAGAAGTCTGACATGGGTCTCACTGAGCTAAAATCTGTGAACAGCCCTGCATTTATTCTAGAGGGTCTAAGGAAAGAATATATTTCCTTATCTTTTTTAACTTACAGATTTGATAGTGTTAGTCCCTCAATCATGTCTGACTCTTTGCGACCCCATGGACTGTAGCCCACTCAGTCAGTTCAGTCGCTCAGTCATGTCTGACTCTTTGCAGTCCCACAGACTGCAGCAAGCCAGGCTTCCCTGTCCATCATCAACTCCCAGAACGCCACCCAACCATCTCATCCTCTGTCATCCCCTTCTCCTCCCACCTTCAATCTTTCCCAACATCAGAGTCTTTTCCAATGAGTCTTCTCATCAGGTGGCCTAAGTATTGGAGGTTCAGCTTCAGCATCAGTCCTTCCAATGAACACCCAGGGCTGATCTCCTTTAGGATGGACTGGTTGGATCTCCTTGTTTTCCAAGGGACTCTCAAGAGTCTTTGCCAAAACCACAGTTCAAAAGCATCAGTTCTGCGGTGCTCTGCTTCTAAGTCGCTTCAGTCGTGTCCGACTCTGTGCGAACCCAAGGACGGCAGCCCACTAGGCTCCCCCATCCCTGGGATTCTCCAGGCAAGAACACTGAAGTGGGTTGCCATTTCCTTCTCCAATGCATGAAAGTGAAAAGTAAAAGCGAAGTCGCTCAGTCGTGTCCAACTCTCAGCGACCCCATGGACTGCAGCCTTCCAGGCTCCTCCATCCATGGGATTTTCAAGGCAAGAGTACTGGAGTGGGCTGCCATTGCCTTCTCCTCTGCGGTGCTCAGCTTTCTTTATAGTCCAACTATCACATCCATACATGACTACTGGAAAAACCATAGCCTTGACTAGATGGACCTTTTTTGGCTAAGTAATGTCTCTGCTTTTTAGTATGTTGTCTAGGTTGACCATAGCTTTTTTTCCAAGGAGGAAGCGTGTTTTAATTTCATGGCTGCAATCACCATCTGCAGTGATTTTGGAGCCCAAAAAAGTCTGTCACTGTTTCCATTGTTTCCCCATCTATTTGCCATGAAGTGATGGGATGGGATACCATGATCTTAGTTTTCTGAATGTTGAGTTTTAAGCCAGCTTTTTCACTCTCCTCTTTCACTTTCATCACGAGGGTTATTAGTTCTTCTTTGCTTTCTGCCATAAGGATGGTGTCATCTGCATATCTGAGGTTATTGATATTTCTCCCAGCAATCTTGATTCCAGCTTTTCATCCAACCCAGCATTTCTCATGATGTACTCTGCATATAAGTTAAATAAGCAGGATGACAATATACAGCCTTGATGTATTCCTTTCCCTATTTGGAACCAGTCTGTTGTTCCATGTCCAGTTCTAACTGTTGCTTCTTGACCTGCACACAGATTTCTCAGGAGGCAGGTAAGGTGGTTTGGTACTCCCATCTCTTTAAGAATTCTCCACATTGTTGTGGTTCACACAGTCAAAGTAGCCTGCTAAGCTCCTCTGTACATGGACTTCTCCAGGCAAGAATACTGGAGTGGGTTGCATTTCCTTCTTCAGGGGATCTTCCCAACCCAGGGATTGAACCCGCATCTCTTATGTCTCTTGCATTGGTAGGTGGGTTCTTACCACTACCACCACCTAGTCAAGCTCAAAGAGGCTACCCACATTCCTATGTTTATGCCCCTTCCTCCATCTTCAAAGACACCAAAAACAGGTCAAATCCTTCTCACATATCACTTGGACCATTCCATGATCATGTCTTCCTCCGACTCTCCTCTTCTGCCTCCCTCTTCCACTTTTAAGGACTCTTGTGATTATATTGGGTCAGCCAGATTATCCAGGGTAATCTTTCTATTTTAAGATCAACTGATTAGGGACTTCCCTGGTAGTCCAGTGGTTAAGACTCTGCTTCCAGGTACTGACCAAAAAAAAAAAAATCAGCTGATTAGTAACCTTTATCTTCAACCTTAATTCCCCTTTGCCATCTAACATTTTCACATGTTCTAGGAATTAAGGCGTGGATATCATTGGAAGAGGCTTTATTCTGCTTACCACAAACTCCAATTTTAATCCTCCTTCCATTGTGGCTAAAAGCACAAATAAAAAGTCTCCTTTTCTTCTCCCACTGGGCTTCCTCTATGCTTACTCCTAAATCAGGTCATTATTCAGCTCAAGGACTGGTACTTGAGAAAGAAGTTTTCTACCAATTATCACCTCGCTTTGTACAGAATCACTTGTTCATTTTGTTAGTCTATAAATGAATGAGTCACTTTTCAATGCCCTAGAAAAACATGAGAAGGCAATCCTAGCCACTTTTAGACTGTCTTGTACTCGATCAAAAGTCTTAACTACTTGACTTTGGGGTTTTGGCACTCTGTACAAAGTTAGTAGTTGCTCTTAGGAAATGGAACTCAGCGTCATTCAGATTGATTGTCAGGCCCACAAAACGGAAGCAGTAATGTCATTTGTGATTTGGGAAGTTACACCTGAGGCCTTAAAGCTCTTCCTGAACAGAGGAACAGTGAGGAAAGGGGGGTATGAAATGAGAATGTCCTTGAAATGTTTTTATATTCAAATACTTTTAATAAGGTTAAGTAAAATGCAAAAGCATCCTCAAGGCCTGGAGCAGTGAGACTTTATAGCAAAAATATGAGAAAGACTGGATTCTCACCCAATTTTTATCACTAACTTGTAGACATTATCCATGATGCCTTCAAGTTTAATCTTCAAAACAAGGAGGAAGACACTTGGCGCCAACTACCTGAGTGCTAATCAAGGCCAGGAAAACAATTCTTGCTCCTCCTAGAGTTGATAGATTTGAGAGGATGGTTTCTTGCTTGTAATTCTGTTAAGAGTCTGCATCTGATGGGACTGAGTTGTGGAATGAGTTGGCCTGGATGATCTCCAAGGCCCCCTTAGGCTGTGTCTATCTGGCGTTCAGTGACACAGTCTTACTCAACTGACAACCACTGCTCTGCCCTTGGAAGGCCCCAATCTCTGCTGCTCTTCAGGACTAATCTTCTCTGTGGCCTTGCTTGTGGCTTAACACTGCACTTCCCTCTTCCTTCCTGAAAGATGAATCAGATTGGCATGACTCTTGCCACTCTCTGTGAGAACTAAGCAAATGTACTAGTGTGTGTGGGGTGTGTCTTTTTTTTTCCAGCAGTTAGACAGTGACATTTATGATGCATCAATCTTGTCAGGCAAATACAGCCCATTGATTTATATCCTTGGTCAGAAAATAAGCTAGTGTACTGCCTGTTTTATTCTGAATGTTTTAATAATGCAATATGGTATCAGTCAGGCTTCCCAGGTAGTACTAGTGGCAAAGAACCCACCTGCCAATGCAGGAGATGTAAGAGACATGGGTTTGATCCTTGGGTGGGGAAGATTCCCTGGAGAAGGGAATGGCTACTCACTCCAGTATTCTTGCCTGGAGAATCCCATGGACAGAGGAGCTGGGCGGGCTATAGTCCACAGGGTTACAAAGAGTTGGACATGACTGAAGCAACTTAGCACACACATGCATGGTGTCAATCTGTTTGGACTAATATAACAAAAATACCATAAACTGAATGGCTTATCAACAACAAACATATATTTTGTACAGTTATAGAATCTGGAGAGTCCAAGATCAAGGCACCAGAAGATTTGGTGTCTGTTAAGGGAATGCTTCCTTGTAGACAGTGTCTTCTCACTAAGTCCTCACATAGTGAAAGAGGCAAGGGAGCTCTCTGGAGTCTCTTTTATACGGGCACTAACCTCATCAAATCGCCAACATCCACTGGATCATGGAAAAGGCAAGAGAGTTCCAGAAAAACATCTATTTCTGCTTTATTGACTATGCCAAAGCCTTTGACTGTGTGGATCACAATAAACTGTGGAAAATTCTAAGAGAGATGGGAATACCAGACCACCTGACCTGCCTCTTGAGAAATCTGTATGCAGGTCAGGAAGCAACAGTTAGAACTGGACATGGAACAACAGACTGGTTCCAAATAGGAAAAGGAGTACGTCAAGGCTATATATTGTCACCCTGCTTATTTAACTTATATGCAGAGTACATCATGAGAAACGCTGGACTGGAAGAAATATAAGCTGGAATCAAGATTGCTGGGAGAAATATCAATAACCTCAGATATGCAGATGACACCACCCTTATGGCAGAAAGTGAATAGGAACTAAAAAGCCTCTTGATGAAAATGAAAGAGGAGAGTGAAAATGTTGGCTTAAAGCTCAACATTCAGAAAACAAAGATCATGGCATCTGGTCCCATCACTTCATGGCAAATAGATGGGGAAACAGTAGAAACAGTGTCAGACTTTATTTTGGGGGGCTCCAAAATCACTGCAGATGGTGACTGCAGCCATGAAATTAAAAGACGCTTACTCCTTGGAAGAAAAGTTATGATCAACCTAGATAGTATATTCAAAAGCAGAGACATTACTTTGCCAACTAAGGGCCATCTAGTCAAGGCTATGGTTTTTCCTGTGGTCATGTATGGATGTGAGAGTTGGACTGTGAAGAAGGCTGAGCACCAAAGAATTGATGCTTTTGAACTGTGGTGTTGGAGAAGACTCTTGAGGGTCCCTTGGACTGCAAGGAGATCCAACCAGTCCATTCTGAAGGATATCAGCCCTGGGATTTCTTTGGAAGGAATGATGCTAAAGCTGAAACTCCAGTACTTTCTTTGGCCACCTCATGAGAAGAGTTGACTCATTGGAAAAGACTCTGATGCTGGGAGGGATTGGGGGCAGGAGGAGAAGGGGACGACCCAGGATGAGATGGCTGGATGGCATCACGGACTCGATGGACGTGAATCTGAGTGAACTCCGGGAGTTGGTGATGGACAGGGAAGCCTGGCGTGCTGTGATTCATGGGGTTGCAAAGAGTCAGACACAACTGAGCAACTGAAATGAACTGAACCTCATTCATGAGGGCTCTAACCACACGATGTAATCATTTTTCCAAAGGCCCTGTTTGAAAGTACTATCATAGTGGGGGATTGGGTTTTCAACATACAAATTGGAAGAGGAACACAACCAGTTTCTAGCATAGGGAATTTATGAATAAGGAATTTTCTTTTTTTAATTTTTAATTGGAGGATAATTGATTTGCAATGTTGTATTGGTTTCTGCCATACAACAACATGAATCAGTAATAACTATATATATAGTTATGATATATAGATATAATACATATATATGATATATAGATAGATATTTCTATATATCCTGGGAATTTTCAAGTGAGATTCAGGAGCAAAACCCGACTTACAATTTGGTATGTGTATGTATGAATTACATTTTTCTTAGAAGAAGATCAGATTTCCAACAGAATTCATGAGTGAATAAAAAGTAAGACTAACAAACGTAAAAGAATGTTCTATCACCATAGAGTCAGGATCAATCACTGTCTACCTCTAATGGAAGCAGCTCAGGTAGCCAAAGGAACTGCAGAAGTAATATCATTAACAATGTTTTTTTTTTTGGCTGCGCTGCACAACTTGTGGGATCTTAGTTTCCCAACCGAGGATTGAACTTATGCCCTGGGCAGTGAAAGTGCAGAGTCCTAGCCACTGGACCACCAGGGAATTCCTCACTAATAATTTAAAACATTTTATATCAGGCCCGAGCTCAGTCATGTATGACTCTTTGTGACCCCGTAGACTGTAGCCCACCAGGCTCCTCTGTCCATGCAATTTTCCAGGCAAGAACACTGGAGTGGGTTGCCATTTCCTAGTCCATTATATTAAGCATCATGTAGTAAAAATCCTCTTCATTAACCACTCCTTAATGAACTTTCCAACTTAACCAATGCTCTCTGTTTCGTCTACAAAATACACTCATTGCTGCCTCCAACCTTGAGCCCAGCACTCTCCCACACTTTTGGTCCCACCCATGGATTTGATTCATACCAAGATTCAGTGATGGTTCTTGCCCATCCTTTTCATGCCAGGATATTATATTTCTATGATTTGGTTAAAAACATGAAAATTTGATTAAATATAAGCATAAAAAGAAAGTTGCAAAGTTGAATTCTTCCAGAATCTTAATGAAGGCAACTTGATTTTTTTATATAACTGCAGAAATTTAAGGGAAATATGAAAAAAGTTTCTGTACTCTGATTGCATGACAGGTAACTTAGTTCCTGCTTCACTTTAAAGAAAGTGGCAATTACAGAAGAATGTGGTTTATGCAAATAGAGAGATACTTAAGAAAAAGTCTTGGTCCTTCATCAAATGATTGGGGGATTGATGCAAATTTATGTTTGAGTTAAATAAAAAACTTCAGAAGTATACAAATCATTTTTATGATTCCCAGATTGAACCATTTTTTTCTATAAGCCAAACAACCATGGATTCTCATTGAAATGATTTAGAGCTATCCTACTGTATTGGGATCCCAGATAAGGAAAAAAAGTGTGTTTCAGAACCCATGATTTTCAAGGATCTTCATATTAGTGTACTTTCACTGACCCAGAAAACAAAGCAAATGAATATTTTCAACTCTACAGATGATTCCACACACAGGCTCAACATGTCCTTTATATAAAATGTAGGCTTTCTATGTCAGTTTGAATCCTCCAGGAATCAGATGCTCAAGTAAGATTCGATGTGCAAGGAATCTATTGAGGGAAATTTGTGTGAAAGAAAAAGGGGAAAGCTAGGTGGGGAGAGGCTTAGACCAAGATGCAGGTAGAACAGTAAAAAATGGAAGATTGGATAGAAGGAGCCACAGACGGCAGCACAGCTCTGAGAAAGTCTCAGCAGATGGGGAGAGCCAGAAAAAAGTTTGCCCAAAAGAGATGACCCATGTAAGACTGAAATGACCCAGCCGTAGTACTCCTGCTGTGCTCTGTCATGCCAGAGTGTGAATGTGGCCGTGGATTCTAAAGATGTGGAAACTTCAGCCTGTTGACTGACTATCCTTAGTTCCATGACTGCAGACACCTTTCCTATTAGAAACCATGACCATTGGAAATAAACATCATTCTCTAGGGAGGCTCAGACCAGTAGGGTGTGTGGAAGACCAATTATGTCCAGTTGTTGTTGTTGTTCAGTCACTCAGTCATACCCAAGTCTTTGCAACCCCATGGACTGCAGCACACCAGGTTTCCCTGTCCTTCACTGTCTCCTGTAGCTTGCTCAAACTCATGTCCATCGAGTTGGTGATGCCATCCAACCATCTCATCTTCTGTCATCCCCTTCTCCTTCTGCCTTCAATCTTTCCCAGCATCAATCAGCTCTTCGCATCAGGTGGCCAAAGTATTGGAGCTTCGGCTTCACCATCAGTACTTCCAGTGAATATTCAGGTTTGATTTCCTTTAAAAAGTCTTCTAAGAAGGACTCATCTTTATTTGTCTACCTGCACCTGAAACGTTGTGACAAATGTGATTTGTTACAGATTCAATGATAAAGCTTGTGAAATCATTACCCAGGCATAGAAACAAATGCTTCCTTGGCAGACAGACTTCAGAGTTAGCAGGTATTTAGTGTGCACCTATTATGGCTGTGCCAGGCACCGTTACAGAGGTATAGAGTGGTGGCCTGTGCAGACAAAGCCTCCTGGAGCTAACACTCTAGCCAGGGGGACAGACAGTAAGCTAACAAATCTATGGACAAGATATAAATAAGTCCCGTGGAGAAAATCAAAGAGTGTAACATGTTAGAAGAGGGCTGGATAGACATGGTGGTCAAAGGATTATGGAGAACTACCTCTCTGAGGAAGGGACATTTGAGGTGAAGCCAAATTAATGAAAGAGGATGAGAATCTGGGGCAGAGGAAATAACAAAGGCAGAGATTGTCAAGTGAGAGAGACACATTGGTGGAAATGGAAAAATGCCCATTGGAGAGATAGGAGCCAGCTGAGGTGGGGCTCATGGGTCATGAGGAGTCTTGATTCTATTCTAAATGTGATGAAGGGTTCTAAGTAGGGGACCCAAATGACCAGATTTACGTCTTTGGTGATTTCAGAATGTCTGTATGGAAAGAATTTGAAAGTAATAAGATGCTTACAAGGGGGGTGATCTGGAGGAGGGGTGAGGAAAGTTGGTGGACACGGGGAGATGAGAGGTGGCATAAAGCAGCATACTGCTGCATAAACTTGAGAAAATATCCACTGTGTCTACCAAAGAATATGGGGAGGGGGCAGGTTTAGTAGTGATTATGGGCTGATTAAGAGCTTCCCTGGTAGCTCAGATGGCAAAGAATCCTCCTGCAATGCAGGAGACCCCAGTTCAATCTCTGGGTTGGGAAGATCCCCTGGAGAAGGGAATGGCTACCTACTCCAGTATTCTTGCCTGGAGAATCTCACAGATAGAGACTAGTAGTCCATGGAGTCGCAAAAGAGTCGGACATGACTGAGCTACTAATACTTTCACTTTTCTATCATGGGCTGATTAAAGCATCTCAAACTCAACTCACTCTCATCCCCAGACATCAGCACTATATGTATTTTTTTAAATCACCATGTGTATTGTGTAGAGAATGAACATAGGGGAGCAAGAGTAGATGCCTGGCCGCTAGGTAAAATGCTGGTTGCAGTGGTACAGGTAAGAGATGATATTGGCTTGAATTAAGGAGGTATTTATGGCAGTGGAGCAAAGTGGATTGATTGAAAATATTTGTTTTTTTCTGAGGGCATGAGTGACAGAGCACCGGTTCTGTAGCATCCTGGGCTTTGTAGAACACTCCTCCAAGCTGTGCCCTTTCCCTTTCTCTTCATAGTATATTTCTGAAATCAGATGTGTGGCAGACACTGTGGGTAATCAGGGATCGCCTCAAGCCCTTTTAACTAGTCCCATGTGCCTGTCTCCTGGCTGTACTGTGCTCTTGCCAATAATGGCCTTGTGACTCTTCTTCACAGGACCATCCTCTGGTTGCTGAAGGGTTTTGCCCAAATAAGACAACTGGAAGTGTCTAGAACTTTCCATCCCTCCCACCCTCACCTCACCGTCTGCCCAATCAGACCTTAGCCAATGACCAACAAGAATGGGAGTATGAAAGTCCAGCCTCTTTGCCCTGAGTTGAGATGACTTTGAGGTATACCTTACTCATCAGAACTCCCCACTGGATCAAAGGAGGGTGCTCTCCATGACTTTGCCCACATACCCACCTCACTTGGCTTCTCCACTGTCCTATCCCCTCCATTTCCTTGTTTGCTTCTTCTGGGAGTTTCTTGAAAAATCCACTTGCTCACAAATCCTTATGTCAGAGTGTACTTCTGAAGACCACAGTCCAAGGCTCTCTGCTCACCACTGTCTCTTAACGCAAACCACCATCTCTTACACTATACCACTGGAGCAAGCATCATACTGTTTCTGAGATTTTTCTGCCATCAGTCTTATCATATGACGGTTACCTGGGTGACTCTCTGCCATGGACGTCACTCCCAGGGTAGCCTTTTCTCTGCCATTGAAGAAAGACTATTGTGCAATTGGTTAAGAATATCATCATTATAGGCATAACATCAATTCTAGTTTATTAAAATAAAAAGTTAAAAATCCACAAATGTCAGCGCTTTAGCTATTACTACTAATACAATTTTTTGTGATATATCTTATCACTGATCATTACACACCAGAAAGTTCTGAAAGGATGATACAGAATCCTATGAGACTTAAGATAAGACTATATAAGAAAAAATACTTACTTTACCCAAAGCACAGTTAACACAGGGTGAGCAGGAACAGAGAACAACCTAATCCATTTCCCTTTTCATCATAAAGCTATCCTTTTGTGAAAATAACAAGCAGAAATATTTAAGTATTAAGTTGCACCATGTGAAATCTCCATCAGCACTTTCATATGGTTCAACCTAACACTAATTATGAACTTTGGCTGGATTTTGTAGATTTTATAGATATGCTATAGATTTAAAGAGGCCCTGTCTCACTCTTAACCTTGGCCAGATACCTTCTTAAATAAACTGTACTTAATTTCAAACACACCAATCTGGGAACGTCCACTCTAGGGCTAAGTAAAAGGATCACAATCGTTTTCATAGATTCAAAGCCTTCCTGGAAATTTCAGCAAGCCCAGGTCTCTCTTCACCCTTTAGGCATCACCTCACTACTAATGGGAATGAGACTGGAGGGCATTTCTTACCATTCCCCAGGGAGTATTAGCCTCTGCTCGAACCCTTCCAGTTGCTTGTTTTGGCACCCACCTCTTAAGACATGCACTGAGCATAAGACAGAAGACCTAAGCATGAATCAGACTCAACTATGTTCTGACTCTGTGACCGTAGACTTCTTTTCTATTACAAACCCCTTCCCTCCTTAAATACAAACATTGTCTATGCTTTTAATTAACGGCTGCAATCTATGCTGTCTTTCCTTCCTTTATGTTGAGGAAAACATGATTTATTTTCAAGTTAGTTTTAATATTAAAAGTAGAAACCAAAAAAAAAAGGGGGGGGGCAAGAAAAACCAAGGCTGCAGGTGCCTGCCTATCCTCAAAATGGTATATTCAAATAAATATCTATTTATTTACTACTATTATAGAAACAGATAACATCATGTGTTAGTTGCACTCCCAATGTTGTACATGGCATTGTAATATTTAATCTCTCCCGGGACCATCTACAAAGCATGGGGGAGGGACTGTGTCCTCGCTTATGGTTCCTTCAGGGGATTTGCTCCTATGGGGTTGCCCAGCTTGAATCAAATGATGCTTCGAGTCAAGTTGCTTTTTCCTTAACTGAGAAACCCAAGACAGACCACAGTTAATAATAGTCTTAAAAATAACATCTTGGGAATAATCATCACATGTTTCTTTATTACAGGAAATGCATACCAAATGTCGCCTTGTATTTAAACCCAAAAAGTGGGCAGAGTGTGGGCAGACTACACCAGAGGCTATTTAAGGAGGGCAGGTTTTCCATGACTGGCCACAGTTGGCCTTAGAACTCCATCTGTTCCTGACTTAATTTCATATGTAACTATTAGCACAGGTGCCACTGGTAAGTCTTATAGAAACAAAAGTGATTGTCATGTAACCTTTAAGGATGTGAGTGATTCATTCAAATCCCTCTGGCCTGACCACACATCCAGTACGGGTAAGGAACAAAAACAAAGAAGAAACTTGCAAGGACTATGTCTTGTGGTTTTCTAGTCCTTGGAACCAGAGACATGAATTTAATTTCAAGACCCCTTGAACACAGAGGCCCTTTGACGATTCTCCCCACTTTCCTGAAACACATTATAGCCAAATGCTGTAGGGGACATCAGAGCCAGCTAAATAATTGGCGGGGCCCTGTGTAAAACGAAAGTGCAGGCCCTGTTTTCTAAAAAGCAGGAAAAAAGGTGCCACTAAAGGTACCAAAGTATAAAGGCTTTTCTTTTCTTCTGCAGTTTCTCTCTTGCCTTGTCCTGATGTTTTTCATTTGCTATTTAATGTCATTCTAAGTAAAGTAAAAAATAAAATTTTAATTTTTAAATTATTAGCATGAGTTTACCATTAATCTTATATTGCATGGTGCCAGTTACAAATGTAAAAATAAGACCACATAACCCACAGGTGAAATTTTTGAAATTCAGATTCCCTAGCTCATACATATGTGTGTATTTTGCCCTCATCAGAAAAGTGGAACTAGTGCTCCAAACTAGCCTGTTTTTACTTCACTTCTTCATATGCACACATTCTATTATTATGTTAAGTGAAATAAGTCAAAGACAAATGCTGTATGATATCACTTGCAGGTGGAATCTTAAAAAGGCAACAAACTAGTGAATACAACACAAAAGAAGCAGAGTCACAGATACAGAGAGCAAACTAGTGGTTACCAGTGGGGGGCGGATAGGGGTTGAGAAGTAAGAGGTGCTGCAAGGGCGTATTGTACACCACAGGGAATATAGCCAATATTTTATAATAACATTAAATGGAGTACAACTTTTAAAAATTGTGGATCACTATATTGTACACCTGTAATTTAGGTAATATTGAACATCAACTATGCTGCTGCTGCTGCTAAGTCACTTCAGTCGTGTCCGACTCTGTGTGACCCCATAGACGGCAGCCCACCAGGCTCTCCTGTCTCTGGGATTCTCCAGGCAAGAACACTGGAGTGGGTTGCCATTTCCTTCTCCAATGCATGAAAGTGAAAAGTGAAAGGGAAGTCGCTCAGTCGTGTCTGACTCTTCATGACCCCATGGACTGCAGCCTACCAGTCTCCTCTGTCCATGGGATTTTCCAGGCAAGAGTACTGGAGTGGGTTGCCATTTCCTTCTCCAATGCATGAAAGTGAAAAGTCATAGTGAAGTCGCTCAGTCGTGTCTGACTCTTAGCGACCCTATGGACTGCAGCCCACCAGGCTGCTCCATCCATGGGATTTTCCAGGCAAGAGTACTGGAGTGGGGTGCCATTGCCTTCTCCAACATCAACTATACTTCAATTTAAAAAGAAAAAAAGGGGAAAAAAAAACACTCTCAGTCTTTGTTTCTGATAAGTAAGGAAGCACTGGAAGGAGTAGGAACTATGGGTTGCCCTATTTTTCTCTTTCCTTCTATCTCATCATTTTCTATGTAAGTGGTTGGCCAATACAAGGAAGTATTAATAATACAAGTAAGATAAAGTTTCTTGTTCCTTCATGTATCTTAGAACACCCTGCTTTCATTCTGTAATCGAAGCCAGTTCTGGTTCCAATGGAAAGCCTCAACTCACAGTCTGTCAGCCACCTCACTTACTCAGTTATAGGTTGAACACACTTGGCATCTCCCTGAACTCACATCAGACAATGTGCATGCATGCAGTCGTGTCCAATTCTTTGTGACCCTATTGACTGTAGCCCACCAGGCTCCTCTGTCCATGGAATTCTTCAGGCAAGAATACTGGAGTGGGTTGCTATTACCTTCTCCAGGGAATCTTCCCAATCCAGAGATCAAACATGCATCTCCTGCATTGCAGGGGGATTCTTTACTACTGAACCATTGGGGAAGCCCGCATGATGGAATTCCACGAGCACTGGAATTCTGTGCTCGTGGGACATCATGAATGGTACATGCTAATGGGGCTTTCCAGGTGGGGCTAGTGCTCAAGAACCTGCCTGCCAATGCAGGAGGTATAAGAGATGCAGGTTCAATTCCTTAGTTGGGAAGATCCCCTGGAGAAGGGCATGGCAACCCACTCCAGTATTCTTGCCTGGAGAATCCCATGGACAGAGGAGCCTGGGGGTCTGCAGTCCATGGGGTCACAAAGAGTCAGACACGACTGAAGTGACTTGGCATCAGCATAGCATCAGTGGGGCAGCAAGGAACAGCAGATACTCATATCACTAATACCTCCTCTGCTCTCACACATGCTCCCTTACTCCGTCAGATTTCACTAAAAAGAAAAGCGCAAGTTCAAAAGCAAAATTTAATAAGATCAAGAAGGTGACAGCAGGGCATTAAACCAAAGTGCCAGACCTTTCTGAGTGTGGGCCTCTGTATAACTTCTCTGATGGCTCAGACAGTAAAAGACTCTGCCTGCAATGCAAGAGACCTGGGTTCAATCCCTGGGTCCAGAAGATCCCCTGGAGAAGGGAATGACTACCCACTCCAGTATTCCTGCCTGGAGAACCCCACGGACAGAGAAGCCTGGGGGGCTATAGTACATCGGGTCGCAAAGAGTCAGACACGACTGAGAGTCTAACACTACAACTCTATAACTACACAGATTGCACACCCTTGAGGCTGACCCTGGGGGGCACTTCTTTTCATACTTCAGCATTTATTGAGCCTCAAATATGTGTGAAAAAGGTGAACGAGACAGGCAGACAAAGTGCCACCCTTGAAGTCTATGAGGGGCAATTTGGGTAATGGCTATGTTCATGTTTCCAATAGAGGAGTTATTTGCTTAGTTCCTAAATGATGCTTAAAGTTTCAGGAGAATATCCAGCACTGCTGGGATATGCCTCATCCCCAAAGGTGCAATCCCTTGAGCTAAAGGGAAAAATACAAGATCTGTACCTCCTGAGATTGCACACCGAACTTGCGAGCTCAACTTGACATTCACAATTTATTACCCAGGTGGTTTATTGTAAACAGGCTACCAAGAACAAGGTGACCAGAAAAGAGCTCCCAACAACTTGCCTAAACAGTAAACTCGTGAGCTCTTGTGGCAGAATTACAGAACTTGAAGTAGTCGCGGAAAGCAGTGAATTCTGTTAGACTTTTATTTTTAATTTGGTAAAATACACAAAACATAAAAGGTTCCATCTTGACCATATTAGAGTATACAGTTTGGTAGTGTTAACTATATTCACGTGTCATGCAAGTAATCTCCAGAATTCTTTCATCTTGTAAAACTGAAACTCTGTACCCATTAAACAGCAACTCCCCATTTTCCCCTCCCTCCAGCTCTTGGCAACCACCATTCTACTTTCTATTTCTATGAGCCTGACTGACTACTCTATATACCTTATATAAGTAAGTGGAATTATACAGCATGTCTTTTTTGTGACTGGTTTATTTTGCTTAGTATAATGTCCTCATGCAACCATGCTGCAGCATGTGTCAGAATTTCCTTTTTTGAAGGCTGAAGAACATTCCATGGTTTAGACATATCAACAGCACATTTTGTTTATCCATTCATCCATAAAGCGAACACTTAGGTTGTTTCTACCTCTTGGCTATTGTGAATAAAGCTGCTATGAACCTGGGTGTACAATATCTCTTCAAGACCCTGCTTTCAGTTCTTTGGCTACAAACTCAGAAACGGAACTGCTGGAGAAAACAATTATTTGAAATCATACTTATAGGGGCATGATCTATGTTGGAAGATCAGATGATGTTGGAATTATCAGGGGACTACCTACCATGAGAGTTTGAGGGGTAAGAGATGAAACATGGAAGGATCGAGTTTGAAAAAAATATCTAAGTGTATCCCATGCAGTTGTTCAACACTGTGGCTTTCCAAGTTGGACAGACAGAATCACTGGCTGAAGTAAGCATCAAGACAAATACTCTAACCAAAAAAAACTGGATTGTAATCAAGCGAAGCTAAAATAAGTACTCTGAAGATGTGTAGAAGAAATATTGAGCATCCAATGGTTCTTGGAAAGATAAAACTATTAAGACACTGTTTATAGGTTTTTAACACAGCACTTGGAGCAATGCAAAAGAACCCTCTGCAGCAAGAGAGCAATCTTCAGACAAAAAACAATGTCCCCAGTGAGATATTATCACTATGCCCCAAAGTAACCTCACTGAAAATACATCAGCATTCAACACTTAGACAGTCAACACCCTAGCAGACTACATTGATGGATTTTAGAATTATAGAACTTTCAACCTTATAAGAACATTACAGATCATCTAGTCCAACTCCCTTAATTATAAAAGGAAGAAACCAGGGCTCGGAGGTGAAGAGACTCTCCCAAGACCACAAAGTTAGTTGTTGACACAGTAGGGTTGAATTTCTCAGTTCTAGTGGTGAATCTGTTAATATAGTTTAAGCCTAAAAAGACAAGAGCTTCTGGATTATTTTCTATAGGACAGCTAGGCCATCACTGATGTTGTCCAAGAATACTATCCCAATCCAGGGTGGAACAGGCTTTTTCTAAGATATATCAAGACCTTTGATTGTTTGCAGTCAATCAGAGTCATGAAGGCAATAGTCAGTGCCTCAAATGGCTATACAAATATCTCTGATCTCCTTTATGTTAATTTAAGACATCAAGACTTCAGATAGTGTTAGTTGTTCAGTGGTGTCCGACTCTTTGAGGCCCCATAAACTGTAGCCTACCTGGCTCCTCTGTCCATGAAATTCTCCAGGCAAGAACACTAGAGTGGGTAGCCATTCCCTTCTCCTGACCCAGGGATTGAAACCGGGTCTCCTTCATTGCAGACAGATTCTTTACCATCTGAACCACCAGGTAAGCCCTCGGAATGTTCCTGTTAAAATGGAAATATATTCCCTAAGAGTGGTTATACACACATTCATATGGACATTAACACACTAGCAGGAATTCATTGATCAGATTAGTTAACAGTTAGTCATCATCTCACCAAACTATCTCCTGGCACTGAGGGACAAGGACTTGGGACCCATGCATTTTTGTCAAGGGGAAAATTCACTCCTCTAACAATGTCACCACCAAAGGCTATTAAGAATGCTACAATTGATGGTTAATGTCTACATGACCCACATTATGTGCAGCATGAAATAATTTGATCATTTGGCAACTTTTAAGACAAAATGTGGATATGGAAAATGGGACTTTCAAAACTGTACTTTAAACTGTCCATACGTCCCCCTGTAATATTTCTACTTAATGGAGAATAATTTACCTTTAACTAAGACAGCAGCCAAGTTCCTATAACCAGAAGGAAAGGCAGACATTAGGGGAAAACCTGTGATATTTCACCCATGGTGAAGTCACCCAGTTTGAGGGAATTGTGCCTCTCTGTTACTAGACAATTGTGACAAATGGATATGTGAATAGACCTTGTGGGAACTGGCTACAATTAAAGCAGAGTGAATATTTATTTTCCTCACAGTAGCTTTATTTTTCTTATATCCTTGTACTGCATGTTAATTCAGCCACTAGAGACCATGAAGTTTCAAAAATGCTCAGGGAAACCCCACAGGAGTTGTGGTTATTTTCCATTTTCTGGTTCATGTGTCTGCTTTGCGACCAGCCATGCTGGGTGGCTGGTTCGCTGGACCCAATTCTTGGTACCCAGGAAATTCCAGAGCTGCCAGGATCACTGGTATCAGTCACAGAGAAATCCATACCACACTGATCCATTAATACATATTTGTGCAGAGAACTTGTTTCACACAATTCTGAGGACGTCTAGGAATGGCAACTTGGTTTTGAGGAAGATTCTAGAGAACTTACTCTTCAGAAAAACTAAGAACTCATAAACCTCAAAGAAGAATGTGTGTGCACTAAGTTGCTTCAGTCTTGTCCAATTCTGCGACCCTATGGACTGTAGCCCGCCAGGCTCCTCTTTCCATGGGGTTCTCCAGGCAAGAATACTTAAGTGGGTTGCCATGCCCTCCTCCAGGGAATCTTCCCAACCCTGGGATCGAACCTGCAGTCTCTTATGGGCAAGCGGGTTCTTTACCACTAGCGCCACCTGGGAAGCCCCAAAGAATACTACAACTAAAACGGTCACAAAGGCAGAGATTCCTGGGCAAGCCTGAATTCCTTCATTGCCTTATTGGACTTCTGCTGAATTCTGGTTGATCACTTACCCCTTTCCGGCTTCCCCATCCAATCACTAACATAACAGACACCCTAATTAATGTAACAACAAAGCACCATTCTGAGTGGTTATCTACATTATCTCATTTATACCCCCCCCCACCATGTTAGATATGGGATATCGCTGTTCTCCTTTTCACAGATGAGAAAATTGAGATATATAGAAGTGCAATGACCACCCCAGGTCACAGAATGAACAGGAAAGTAGGACCCAGACCCAGTGCTATGAACTACAAAGTTTGTGGTCTTCACCACACGTTATTTTGTCTTCTGAGCATCTTGCTCTCTTTGGGAAGTGGGTAGGCCCCTCATTCTTCTACTTCATTCTCCATTTCCCCAACCCTGCCCTCTGGAGCCTCAGCCATGAGGCCGCCTCAGGAAGGGCTGGGCAGGCTTTGAGGAAAGAATCCTTTCCCCTCGGTTTACTAAAAGCTGCCAAAGGTTAATAAGGCCCAGTCCCTTCCACAGGCAATGCCCCACTCTGGGCCCAAAGCATGGAGTCTGGCTGCCTGCTAAAGAGTTTCCATTCCCAAGGGGAAGACTGCCCAGGAGAGATGGCCATCTGGGAACAACCCTCCTGGTGTTCCTTTGGCTACACATTTTGTTGATTTCCTTAAGTGTGTTTTCTTATGGGGTTTCTGTTTCTTTTCTGGCTGGGTTTGTGACTTTACTTCATTTCTGTTTATTTCTTGTTATTTGGCCCAACACACTTGTTTTCATTTGATTTGTTTTTTTTTTTTCCCCTCAGACTTCTGGCATATACGACCTGTAGCTCATTTTGCTGTATGATATGCCACCCCATGTGTGTGTTTTGTCTAAAGTTCCTGGAAGCCAAAACTTAAACAACATGAAAATGAGATGGGGGAAATTCTTCAAACCTTTTGACTTAGGCAAAGATCGTCTTGTTGATGAAATGCACAGCCACTATTTAAATCCCAGTTTAAGATTACCTCAACTACTTGCTACTTTTATAACCGATGAACACTGCCATTGAAAATGTAGCATCAACAGCCTTTTAAAAAATAAAAATGTGACGTCTTTCTGACTCTTTTCCTTTAGTAACCCAAAGATGGGACAGGAAAGACTTGGAACAAGGAAAAACTTAACTCCTAACCTCAAAAAATGGAGTGGGCTAGCTAGGTTAGTGTAGGGGAAAACCATAAAAAGGCAGGGGGCACTCAGTTATATCCCATAGAAAATCATTCATCACACTAAATATGGCATATCATGTCTATGTGTCCAACCTCTTATCCCAGATAATGCTCTGAAATTTTTTAAAACAGGCTGGTTTGAAGTCTTTCTGGACCTAATTATTTTTCTCACACATCCAAGAGCGTGTATGTGAGATTTCCTTCAGAAATGATAGGATACAAAACAATACGATAATGATTTTATCAGGGCACGGGGAGATTAACTTATTTTATTGCAGTATAGTTAATTTACAATGTTGTGTTAATTTCTGCTGTACAGCACAGTGATTCAGTTATACATGATATACATTCTTTTTTCTATTCTTTTCCATTATGGTTTATCATAGGATATTGAATATAGTTCCCTGTGATATGTGGCGCAGGAGCACAGTGGCTGCAACAGCATAGGAGCGCAGCCTAGAGGAGCTACCCCATGTCCAAGGTAAGGAGTGAAGGCTGCACTTTGCTGGAGCAGCCGTGAAGAGATAGCCCACATTCAAGGTAAGAGAAACCCAAGTAAGATGGTAGGAACTGAGGGAGGGCATCAGAGGGCAGACAGACTGAAACCACAATCACAGACAACAGGCCAATCTGATCACACGGACCACAGCCTTGTCTAACTCAATGAAACTAAGCCATGCCGTGTGGGGCCACCCAAGATGGAAGGGTCATGGTGGAGAGGTCTGACAGAATGTGTTCCACTGGAGAAGGGAATGGCAAGCCACTTCAGTTTTCTTGCCTTGAGAACCCCATTAACAGTATGAAAAGGCAAAAAGATAGGACATTGAAAGATGAACTCCCTAGGTCGACAGGTGCCCAATATGCTACTGGAGATCAGTGGAGAAATAACTCCAGAAAGAATGAAGGGATGGAGCCACAGCAAAAAACAACACCCAGTTGTGGATGGGACTGGTGATAGAAGCAAGGTTTGATGCTGTAAAAGAGCAATATTGCCAAGGAACCTGGAATGTTAGGTCCATGAATCCAGGCAAATTGGAAGTTGTCAAACAGGAGATGGCAAGAGTGAACATCGACATTCTAGGAATCAGTGAACTAAGATGGACTGGAATGGGTGAACTTAACTCAGATGACCATTATATCTACTACTGTGGGCAAGAATCTCTTAGAAGAAATGGAGTAGCCATCATAGTCAACAAAAGAGTCCGAAATGCAGTGCTTGGATGCAATCTCAACAACGACAGAATGATCTCTGTGTTTCCAAGGCAAATCATTCAGTATCACGGTAATCCAAGTCTATGCCCTGACCAATAATGCTGAAGAAGCTGAAGTTGAATGGTTTTATGAAGACCTACAAGATCTTCTAGAACTAACACCCCAAAAATATGTCCTTTTCATTATAGGGGATTGGAATGCAAAAGTGGTAAGTCAAGAAACACCTGGAGTAACAGGCAAATTTGGCCTTGGAGTACAGAATGAAGCAGGGCAAAGGCTAATAGAGTTCTGCCAAGAGAACACACCGGTCATAGCAAACACCCTCTTCCAACAACACAAGAGAAGACTCTACACATGGACATCACCAGATGGTCAACACCAAGATCAGATTGATTATATTCTTTGCAGCCAAAGATGGAGAAGCTCTATACAGTCAACAAAAACAAGACCGGGAGCTGACTGTGGCTCAGATCATGAAGTCCTTATTGCCAAATTCAGACTGAAATTGAAGAAAGTAGGGAAAACCACTAGACCATTCAGGTATGCCCTAAATCAAATCCCTTATGACTATACAGTGGAAGTGAGAAATAGATTTAAGGGACTAGATCTGATAGACAGAGTGCCTGATGAACTATGGATGGAGTTTCATGAAATTGTACAGGAGACAGGAATCAAAACCATCCTCAAGAAAAACAAATGCAAAAAAAAAGCAAAATGGCTGTCTGAGGAGGCCTCACAACTGCTGTGAAAAGAAGAGAAGCAAAAAGCAAAGAAGAAAAGGAAAGATATTCCCATTTGAATGCAGAGTTCCAAAGAATAGCAAGGAGAGATAAGAAAGCCTTCTTATGTGATCAGTCCAAAGAAATAGAGGAAAACAATAGAATCAGAAAGACTAGAGCTCTCTTCAAGAAAATTAGAAATACCAAGGGAATATTTCATGCAAAGATGGGCTCTATAAAGGACAGAAATGGTATGGACCTAACAGAAGCAGAAGATATTAAGAAGAGGTGGCAAGAATACACAGAAGAACTGTACAAAAAAGAGCTTCATGACCTAGATAATCATGATGGTGTGATCACTCACCTAGAGCCAGACATCCTGGAATGTGAAGTCAAGTGGGCCTTAGGAAGCATCACTATGAACAAAGCTAGGGGAGGTGATGGAATTCCAGTGGAGCTATTTCAAATCCTGAAAGATGATGCTGTGAAAGTGCTGCACTCAATATGCCAGCAAATTTGGAAAGCTCAGCAGTGGCCACAGGACTGGAAAAGGTCAGTTTTCATTCCAATCCCAAAGAAAGGCAATGCCAAAGAATGCTCAAACTACCGCACAATTGCACTCATCTCACACGCTAGTAAAGTAATGCTCAAAATTCTCCAAGCCAGGCTTCAGCAATACATGAACCGTGAACTTCCAGATGTTCAAGCTGGTTTTAAAAAAGGCAGAGGAGCCAGAGATCAAATTGCCAACATCCACTGGATCATCAAAAAAGCAAGAGAGTTCCAGAAAAACACCTCTTTCTGCTTTATTGACTATGCCAAAGTCTTTGACTGTGTGGATCACAATAAACTGTGGAAAATTCTGAAAGAGATGGGAATACCAGACCACCTAACCTGCCTCTTGAGAAACCTGTGTGCAGGTCAGGCAGCAACAGTTAGAACTGGACATGGAACAACAGACTGGTTCCAAATAGGAAAAGGAATACGTCAAGGCTGTATGTTGTCACCTTGGTTATTTAAATTTAATGCAGAGTACATCATGAGAAATGCTAGGTTCGATGAAAAGCTGAAATCAAGATTGCTGGGAGAAATATCAATAACCTCAGATATTCAGATGACACCATCCTTATGGCAGAAAGTGAACTAAAGAGCCTCTTGATGAAAATGAAAGAGGAGAGTGAAAAAGTTGGCTTAAAGCTCAACATTCAGAAAACGAAGATCATGGCATCTGGTCCCATCACTTCATGGCAAATAGATGGGGAAACAGTGGAAACAGTGGCTGACTTTATTTTTCTGGGCTCCAAAATCACTGCAGATGGTGACTGCAGCCATGAAATTAAAAGACACTTACTCCTTGGAAGGAAAGTTATGACCAACCTAGACAGCATATTAAAAAACAGAGACATTACTTTGTCAACAAAGATTTGTCCAGTCAAGGCTATGGTTTTTCCAGTGGTCATGTGTGGATGTGAGAGTTGGACTGTGAAGAAACCTGAGCACCGAAGCATTGATGCTTTTGAACTGTGGTGTGGAGAAGACTCTTGAGAGTCCCTTGGACTGCAAGGAGATCCAACCAGTCCATCCTAAAGGAGATCAGCCCTGGGTGTTCATTGGAAGGACTGATGTTGAAGGTGCAACTCCAATACTTTGGCCACCAGATGCAAAGAGCTGACTCATTGGAAAAGACCCTGATGCTGGGAAAGATCAATAAGGGCAGGAGGAAATGGGGATGACAGAGGATGAGATGGTTGGATGGCATCACCGACTCAATGGACATGGATTTGGGTAGGCTCCGGGAGTTGGTGATGGACAGGAAGGCCTGGCATGCTGCGGTTCATGGGGTTGCAAAGAGTCAGACATGACTGAGCAACTGAACTCAACTGTGCTTTGCAGTAGGACCTTGTTGTTTATCCATTCTATATGTAATAGCTTATATCCACTAACCCCAAACTCCCAATTCACCCCTCCCTGACTACCCCCCCCCCACCATCTGCCCCTTGGCAACCACAAGTCTGTTCTCTATGCCCGTGATAATGCTACTGAGAGAGACAAGAAAAAGAGCCTCATAATATGCTTCCTGGGTTATGGTGGGAAAGATCTTCCGAAAAGCACAAAATTCACAGAGGAGATGGCCCAGTCAAATAGATCCCAAGTATAATTAAGTACATAGGACAGTGAAAAGCTTTCTAACAGGGCTGTACTAGGCTTGAATTTATTTAGAACTCTTGAGGGTTTGCTGTGTCCTAAGGCTTTGGGGTCAGTGAGATATGAGTTCAAACCCTGGCTGTGCAGTATCCTAACTGGGTGATAATGGGCATTCAGTAACCTTATCTGTAAAATGGGAATAATAATATCTATTATTTACAATTCATATCAGTTGCAACTGAAGTAATGTTTAGTATGATGGTGACATATATTAACTTTTCAATAAATGGTTATTCTCAAATATTAATCTAACATTGCATGTATTATTTCCTGTTAGCATTTCTTGGGCCCTTTATACATACAGTGTAGCATCATATGGAATCACAAATATTGTTTCATGTATATTTACAGCAAATATTGGAGAAATGTTGGCTCATTACTTAATTATTAATGGAAACTAGAGTGAAGTCTGGCTTGGCCAAAAGCAAATGGCAAAACATAGGGCAAGAACCAAAGCTAAAACTGAAAGATCTAGCAGCTCCTCTCCAACCCTTACACCAGGAGTATAGTGGAAAGGACTTAATGCTAGCTCAGAGGGGTTAGGAAGTCTTCTAAGGAAGAGATCCCAAGACCTGAAATAACTGGATGTGGAGAAAAGGAAAAAAAAAAATGATCCAAAAGACAAGGGCAAGTAGAGCTTCTTACATGAGGCCTTCCCTCTTCCCTCTACTTTCTCTCCCAAAGAATGTTTCTGTCCAGTGTCTCTTTGCAAAGTCCCCACAACCACTTCAGCTGGGGAGGTGGGCGTGTGTGCCACTATGGCCCTCAAGGACTAAAGAATGTGCCAAAGAAAAAACGAGTCCATCCATACCAGTCACTTGTATCAATAAATAATGGATGTTTTTATGTTTGTAGAGCTCATAGACTAAGAATATCCTATATAATTAACAACGGCCCTTTAGGTTACTAAAATAAACAAAATACTAAAATTCATGAAGAGTGCTCAATTTTGCTTGGCATGACAATCAACTGCTCTGCCAATTCAGGAGCCAAGGTCAACTTGGAAATTAATTCTAGGTCTAGGTTCTTACAGGTCACTTTCTGCTATGGTCTCTTTTCTGAGTCAAGAAGGAGAAAGGATTGCCTCTGTTGGTTAAAGTCACTGTTGTGGTAGATCTTAGATGTATTTGTGGACCCATTTCCACCTTTTCCAGGACTTGCCAGGTGGCTAGTGGTAAAGAACCCATCTATAATACAGGAGACATAAGAGATATGAGTTCGATCCCTGGGACAGAAAGATCCCTTGGAGAATGGCAGGGCAACCCTCTCCAGTATTCATGCCTGGAGAATCCCATGGACAGAGGAGCCTGGCAGGCTACAGCCCATAGGGTCACTAAGAGTCAGACACAACTGAAGTGACTTAGCACACACATTCCACTTTTTTTTCCCCGTTGATAGTATGACTCTTCCTTGGGGGTCTGCTCCTCTCTGACCCATCCATATGACTCTTTGGGGGCTACCTCTCATGATATCCCACCTATATAGTCAGAGTCAAGAGCATGTAAGTGAGGTTTGGACGTCCATGGTACCACTTTCCCCTGGATACAGTGATCACTCAAGAGATAGGTGTGTGATTCCAGTCAGGCTAATCAGTCTTTTCCTTGGATTTTTCTAAATAGATGTGAGGAGGAAGAGCTCTCTTTCTTTCTCTGGCTTCAAGATGGTGAGGGTGTAAACCTAAAACAGTTATGGCTACGCTACTACCAGATGGATAAATCCTATCTGTAGTGGAAGACAATGAAATGGACACACAGAGAAATGATGAACCAAGGTCTTGATGGAGTTCAGGTCCCTGATTTGAGACCCCTGGTACCAGCTTCACCTTTTCTGGATCTCAACCTGATGTGAGTAGTATTTCTTGTCACTTGCAACCAAGAGTCCTGACTAATAGAGAGAGAAAACTCAACCAAGTTACACTCAGGACAAAGCAATTGATCAAATTTAGTTTGACAATACATCCACCAGAGAAACTTGTAGGAGGGGCAAGGGGGACTATGAGTCAAGTAGTGAAAACAAAAAAGGTGGATTCGAGCCACTTTGCATCTTTGTTATGTAATCAACATTTCCTAGACTACAGAGAAATGCTGAGTTTCTTAACCAGACAGCAAATTTAGACCTTTCGCTTCTGTACTTGCACATATACTTCCATTTTTTGTGTATATTTCCAGACAGCCACAAATCTCTAGAAGCTAATTAGGAACTGTCTTCCAAGGGCTACACATGCAACTGTTGATGATGGTGCTAATGAGTCATATTTCCACTTAGCCACTTGCTACCTATGTGTCATTATTTAACCTCTCCAAGTCTTAGATCCTTCATTTATAAGACTGAAATAATAAAAACATTGAACGTAATCAGGGAGTTGAGAATGTTAAGTTGGGTGACATATGTAAAACACCTGGTACAGTGAGTGACACTTCATTGCCACTGAATGAATGCAGCTATTATTACCATCATCATCATCACCAGATTAATTAATGAATGCTTATAGGCTAATTCACTGAGAAGGCACAGACACCAAGCGTTTGATTTTTATAACCAATTTTATATTTAATTTTGAACATGTCATTCTAATCATGTTTCATCGCATAAATATGGGAGTGCTCTGGCTGTCAAGACAACTTCTAGAATATGCTTAAAACACCACCTTTAAGTATAAAAAGGAGTCACATAAGGATATTGCCATTTCCATCCAATTAAGATAAACTAAGGGCTTCCCTAGTGGCTCAGACAGTAAAGAATCTGCCTGCAATGCAGGATACCTGGGTTCAATCCCTGGGCTGGGAAGATACCCTGGAGGAGGGAACAGTGAACCACTCCAGTATTCTTGCCTGGAGAATCCCATGGACAGAGGAACCTCATGAGCTATAGTCCATGGGGTCACAAAGAGTCAGACACAACTGAGCAACTAAGCACAGCACAAGATAAAGTATAAATAATGGACTTATATACAGTGTTGTGGGCTGAAATTATACCCCCTCAAAATTCATGTGTTGAAACCTTGACCCTTAGTTCCTCAATGTGTGACAATGTTTGGAAATGGGATCTTTAAAAGGGTAATTAAGTGAAAATGGGGTCACCAGGTTGGATCTTACTCCAATAGGACTGACATCCTTCTAAAAAGAGAAGACTTGGGCACACATACACACACATACAGAAGGTAGATGATGTGAGGACACAAAGAGAAGGCTGCTGTCTGCAAGCCAAGGAGAGAGGCCTCAGAAGAAATCAGTTCTGCTGATATCTTGATCTGGGACTCCCAGTCTCCTGAACTGTGGGAGAATAAATTTCTGTTATTTAAGCCACTCAGTCTACTTGACTTTGTTATAGAAGCCCTGGCAAACTAATATATATGGATTGTGATCCCAGGCAAGCAATAGACATTGGTTTTTCTTTCAATGTAATTCGTGCCTTTAGAAATAATTGAGGTCCATTTGGTTGTAACCTGGGATGATGTCTGCCATAAAGTGTAGCATTAAGGAAGTTAGGGTGGTGGCTTTCTTTCTGGGTTTAGGGCACATGAGATTTCCCTTGTTTCATGGTCAAATACTAGTCATTGAAAACCAAGCCAAGAGGACCTATTGAATATTGTGGAAAGCTAGGAACAGCCCTAAAATTCTCAATCACAAATAATAGATGTATCGCCTTCATTGATATAGTTCAAAGCATATAACAAAACTTAATACCATAAATAATTACTATTTGTGATAGCATTGTAATCACTTGTTGTAGTTTTAGCTTAAATTTTTGTCCAAACTTTACAAGAACCCCCTTATGAGAGCTTTTCTTATTTCTAATGTTTAAGATAAGAGAAAAATCAGAGAAAGTCAGTAAAGAAGGTGAGTTGCAGAGGTACATTTCCTATCTAGGCTCTAGGATTCTATATCCCATGTTGCTTTCACTACTTCCTGCTGCCTCTCCACATTTTCCATTTCTCATGACCCCCATTGCTGAGATCCTCTTAGAGCATTTTTAGTAAATATGAGATTTTTTTTTTCACAAAGAGCTTGGCAGCCATTTGTTCTATAGGCTTGTGTTTACAGATTGAACATATGGAAGAAATGAATATAAAATAATGGAACTGGAGATGAAGTTAGACATGAGTTCCTCTTTACAGACTATTGAATTGATTGGAGATGTGCAGATCAGAGAAGATTTCTATACCAGGAAGGGAGATGAGAGGATTTACCTGGTGGCTCAGACGGTAAGGAATCCACTTGCAATGCAGTCATGTCTGACTCTTGCCACCTCATGGACTGTAGACTGCCAGACGCCTCTGTCCATGGGATTTCTCAGGCAAGAATACTGGAGTGGGTTGCCATTCCCTTCTCTAGAGGATCTTCCCAGCCCAGGGATCGAACCCAGATTTCCTGCATTGCAAGCGGGCTACAGTCCACGGAGTTGCAAAGAGTTGGACACAATTGAGCGACTAACACACACATATAAGGGAGATGAGAATAAAGTAAAAAAATCTTTTCTTCCTTGTAATAATTTTATGTTATTCTGTGCAGTCAATAATTAATAAGAATTGATGTAATCTTTCCATGTGCAAGGAAACATGTTTTTATTAGAGTAGGAATTCCAATATTACACTTTCTTACTTTGAAGCTAATCTTGTGAATAACTGACCCTTGGTTGCATTTTAATATGGAACACCTAAAAGAGTGTAAATAAGGATTGATGAGACAATTAAGTAGTAAAATTTAGCACTAGCAAAGTGCTCCCACATCAGATGACCAAATTCAAATGTACAAAATTTCTCCATTAGATGTGGTAAGGTTTTATTGATTTGGAGTCCATTGATTCATGATGATTGAATCGAGGTCAGGCTGATGTATACCTCTGCACTTTCTCAAAAAAAAAAAAAAAAAGAATGTGCTATGGAAAATACTATAGTAAAAATAAGAATAGGTGAAAGCATTTTCATATTGCCTAAGCAAAATATTTGTTTTACAAAGCTTGTGGCACACTCCATGAGGGCATAGAGTGTTCAGTTGATTGAATCCATCAGTGAATACGTGAATGCAAAGTATGCAGCTTTTTAACCCCTTAAATGGAGCCCAACAGCATGTCTGCCTACCAGGATGGTGGCCCTCCCTGTGGTTTACAGATCAGCAGCGTCAGCATCACCTGGGAATTTGTTGGACATGCAAATTCTCAGGTCCCACCTCAGACCTACTGAATCCAAACTCTGGGGGTGGGGCTCAGCTGTTCGTGTTTTAACAAGCCCTCCAGGGGGTTCTGATGCATGCTCAAATGTGAGAACACTGTACAAGAAAACAGGTGTTTGTTAGATGTGTGAGTGTTCTTAATTGCACTCAAAAAATAGAACTGTCTTTCTGAGTATTCTGTTTATAAACTCTTTCACTATTTCTGATACACTGTCTCTCCAATGAGTCTGAATTAAGGGAGATGAGCCATAACTGGGTGTTTGTTTACAGTGAGGCTAAGAAGCCAAAGTGATGCCTGTTGTCCTGACAGAGGAATGAAGGTTGCCAGGCTGGGTGGGACTCCTGCTGATGGAGAGTAATGGAAATTGACCAGGATCTGGAACTCTCAAATGGTTGCAATGATTTTCAAATCTATTTTTTCCTTTCTTGTATTTAAGTCGTGTTTCAAATGAAATCCAATCCATATTTTGCCTAATTTACATTTTAAATTGTTCAAATGTGATGTTGGTATGGGGATAAGAGTCCCCAGGAGAGCTTGTGAACCTACTAAAACTTTTAATTCAAAACAGGAAGTTGCACTTTACCCAGTGCAAACAAAGTTTAGCTTGAAAAGGCCTGCTTTGTACTTAGCATTTTTAGCCAAAAAATTTGGAATATATTTTTACTTTCAAAACACATTTTCTCCCATTCTTCTTACCATCATCAACCTCTTGATAATGTCATCCCCAATCATATATGCTAACTTTCCTTCTTCTCATCTGAACTAAATTATGAGAGCTCTAACCTCATTTTCATAATCACAGGTTTGCCTCTTAAGGGATTGTATAACTCTGTAAATGTACTAGTTATACCTAAATTTAATTCAGTTCAACAGCCGTTTATTATTGCCTGTGCAAGGAAATAGGACTGCCTGTAGGGAGGGGAGAGATTAAAAAAAAAATTTCAGAAATGAGTTGATCTCAGATGAGGAATGCCCAAGTCTTTGTCACACTAAATATATTTTGATCATCATTTGCTCCATAAATTGCATAAGAATTAGATATAGCAGCCATAGTATATTTCTGAAATTTATCAGAGATTCTTCAGAGGTTTTCCATATTTGGGAACAAACAATTTAACTTGTGATCTGAAGAGGAGAAGAGGGAGAGGATTGTGGCAACTTGCCTGGACCAGGAGAGAATATAGTCAGCTCCTTTGTGTCTGACTCCTCTGTCTTCCCATAACACTTTGCACCTATTTCCATCTAGCACTTTTCCTCAAGGGACTGCTGATTTCTGTGTCTATTTCTCTTATGAGGACTATGAGCCTCCTGAAGGCAGGGATTGTTCCTTTCCCAAGCAAGTCATGTGGAGTTGCCCTAGCTGCTTGATAAAGCATGTACTCTTCATTTGGTTTTCTTAGGTAGTTTGCCACTTTAGACCTCATGGAGGATTACAGAGCTATTGTCCCTTTGGTCTTACAGAAGAGGTTCCCTGTCAGTGGAGGGCAGGCCTTTCTTGTTGAAGGAAGCCATAGTGGAGGGATAAAGGAGAAGATGCCTGGTAACTGGATGTGGAGGCGGAAGAGCCCTGAGGGGATATGATGAAAATAGAGAAGACAGAAATGTGAATCTCCCTCCTCCCCTCCCCCACCCATCTCCATCCCCACTCCATTCAGGCACCTCATCCTGAGCCAGTGTGCTCATATTCTAGTTACTATTGCTGTAAAATAAATCACTCCTATCCCACTCAAAAACAACTCCAGCTTAAAACAACAGTCATTATTATTATCCTCCCTAGTCTCCAGGAATTCAGGATGGGCTCTGTTGAATGGCTCTGGAGTGAAATATCGAGCAGTGACCTTAGATGTGGTGCCCATAAGCAGCTGGGACTTGGTTGGGAATGTCTCTCACTCTCCATGAAGTTGCAGGGCCTCTTTCCAATGTCCTCCATGTGACCTAATCTTGGCTTCCCTAAAGTATGAGGACTGTAGGGTAGTTAGTCTGATTCAATGAAGGCTCAGGACTTCAAACATTAGTCTTGCAATGAGCAAGATGGCACCTCTTGCCTTTTATGATCTAATTTCAGAAGCTTCATAGTGTTACTTCTGTCATACTTTACTGGTTGAAATAGTTCCAACAGCCCACCCACTTTCATAGTCAAACCTCATAACGGGAGGAGTGTCAAAGCCACACTATAGAAGAGGGCATAGGATGGAAGTTACTGTTTCCACCATCTTTGGGGAATATATGGTTTGCCACAGCCAGGAAGAGAGTTAACTAACAACTGTGGGATCTCTTTACTTCCCACCAAGATCTTTTCCTTATACCCCTCACCCACCTACCCACACACACACCATACTTCTTATTCTGGTTACATTTTTCTTGTTTTACACTAAGGGAATCTGGCACAATGTTAATCTTAAATACCTTAAGGTTTCTGTCTAATGCATCTGAGTTTAGATTTCATAAAATTTAAAAATACCACAGGTTTGATTGTTTACACACATTCCCAAGTAATTTTCCCAAGGAAATGCTATTTCAAATTCTCTGTTAGGGGGAAAAAAAGTTAAATGAAAATCAATACTGATGGGTAGTGCTGTACGAAAAATGTGTGCTGTAAGTTATTTTACCACAGAGGTAGTTTTCTGTGGAAACTGTGACTGGTGCTAAAACTCAGTTTTAAAATATTTTGAGTCACAAGCCAAAATCTTGGGTGGGGAAAAATAATTCACTATTACCCAAAGAAAAGTCAATTACTTAGTACTAACATTTTAAAAGATATAATTCAACTACATATCATTTCTAAAAGAGATTTGTAGCATGTTCAATAGTAGCATGGATGTACTGGCCATTAATTACTAATGAATTCAATTCACAACTTATAGACAATTTTCTCCTACTAGAAATTATAGTTTTTTAATAAAGAATTACCATATTTTAAATTTTAAAGTAAGCAGCAAATGACTCGAGCTTGGTGAGATAATGACTATTATCCTTAATTACCTCACTAGCAAAACCTGGTACCATTCAGTATATTCTATATATAAGTTATTGCAAAGGGGAGATTCAAACCATCACAGATTTGTATTTTAAAAAGGAATATAAATTACCCTTGTCTCTGTTTTCCATATTGATGACCTGTGTAATAAGCCAGAGAGGGAAAATTCAGGAAACCATCTTCAGTAACAGTAAACTAAGAACAATTAATAATATTTTTAAAAGAAGATGGAGAAATCATTACCCAGGGCTAGATAATTGAATTGTAGAAATGTGTTGAAGTTTCACTCTAACTATAAATACGTTTGCCAGTAATTATCACCCACAGCATAAATAACTTCATAATATCTACCTGAGTCAACATTAGTCAGATTTGCAAAGCACCAAGGAAAATAAGCAATTAGTGGATTCCTTATCCAAGAAAAACATATTACTTAGTTACAAATAATTCTAAAATTTCCAAAGGAATAAGTGGGTGGAGGCTGGTTCCGTACAGCCCATGACCCAATTTGAGGAGTTATGGCAGGGGACCTGAGGAGCAGAAAGCCACCTTCTGGTAAGGTCTCAAGCTTCCTTTACTTATGTGAAAGCCCATAATAATAACACAGATATTGAAGTATGAGAGCTATTAATATAAAAAGCACTAGTCACTCAGTTGTATCAGAGTTTTGTGACCCCATGGACTGTAGCCCATCAAGCCCCTCTGTCCATGGGATTTTCCAGGTAACAATACTGGAGTGCATTGTCATTTCCTTCTCTAGGGGATCTTCTTGACCCAGGGATCGAACCTGTATCTCCTGCATTGCAGGCAGATTCTTTACTGTCTGGGCCACCAGGTAAGCATTAATATGGAACCTGCCCATAAACACTACCTGAAGCACATCCCCAGAACCAACTTTTCAAAAAGACCCTCTGCCAAGAGCTTCAGATCTGTGAGATAAAGGCCTCAAAGTGAACCATGTAATCAGACTGTGAAGCTCCTGTACTAAAAACTCCTTTCAAAACAATATATGTTAGGAATGGAAAGGCCTAGAAACTATCTAAATAGTATCAAGACATAATTTTTAGTACAAATGCATTCATCTCTCCCATACCACCACCACCAAAACTATTGGCTGCTCTGCTGAGTCTTATCAAATAATTATTGGGGACTTTTTTCTCTAGAATAAACAGAGGGCAAGACCAATCTTCATAAAGCTAAAAAGTTCAGAAGAACATCCGTATTTGAAATCTCACTTGCAAACACTCAGCTGCCATCCTGTCCATGGGTTTTGTGAACAAGGAACCAGCCCAGGCAGGTGCTGGAATAATTATGAGCTCTTCTTTCTAGCTTCAGACTGGTAAATTGCTGGGCACTGACTCCTCACCAAAAGCATTTCTGCCTGGCTCAGTCTTAATTGTCACAGCTGTTTCTTTGAGGTGCTTACAGGATGTGGTGCCCCAGTTCATCTTAGGAATGCACTCCTATGAATGGAGGAAACATGTTATCTGCTTCCTATCTGATTATATGTTTATAAACACATACCTACCTCGAACCTTGTCCATATGCCAGTTCTGCATCAGCCCAAGGCACTCATTTGTTGTCTTAACTTTAGAAACTCAATCCCAATAATTTAAGAAAGCCTAAATCAGTAGGAGCCATCAAATTTCTAGGGAAAATATTTTGTAATACACAAGGTATTGTTAAGCAGAGTAACTGAGTCTGCACTTTTTTCCTTTTATTCTCCATCTAGAAATCTCCAATCACAGCTGAAAGTAGACAGTAGTAATACAAATCATCTACATATACACCATTTTGTTTCCCCCTAGATTCCCTATGTAAATCCTCTAGGAAACTTTGGACTTTCCCCTCTCTTGTTGCCAGTGAAGATGCTCTATGTTCTTGAGAGTTCTGCTATTAGTAGAGATTAACCACATAATTGGAAAAGGCAATGGCAACTGACTCCAGTACTCTTGCCTGGAAAATCCCATGGATGGAGGAGCCTAGTAGGCTACAGTCCACGGGGTCACTAAGAGTCGGACACTATTGAGCGACTTCACTTTCACTTTTCACTTTCATGCATTAGAGAAGGAAATGGCAACCCACTCCAGTGTTCTTGCCTGGAGAATCCCAGGGACGAGGGAGCCTGGTGGGCTGCCATCTATGGGGTTGCACAGAGTCGGACACGACTGAAGCAACTTAGCATCAGCAGCAGCAGTAGCAGCAACCACATTGTAGTAAAGGACTCTACACATGGGTCTAGTTATACTGTCTGGATTGTTTATTTGTCAAAGATAATTTTATATTCAAAATTACAGATCCTTGAACTCACTCAGGTTAAAGGAAAGAGCGTGAATTCATCAATCATATACAAAAGGCAGCAATATTTTTCTTTGCGTTTTATTTTAAATCTTTTAAAACACTACATATGTAAATTAGCCATCCATCTTCAGCTTTCAAATGATAGAGTCTTGTTATTATTTGCACTTATATTTTGAAGTAAAAACCTGTTTTCATACTTGCCTCAAGGCCCACTCATGGGGTATTAAAGACACCAGAAGCTGAAGGTCTGTGAACCAGCCACTCTCGGGCAGGCATTTGTGTAGTACTCTCTGAGTAACATTTGGATATGCTATTCTTTAAAAATTGAATTCAGAGGAAAATCACATTTAGGACTTTGTGGTTGGCATCAGGGTAAGTGTTGAGAAATGTTTCCTTGGCTTGCAGGAAGGAAAGAATATGGCCATCCAGAACCTTAGAAAAAAAAAAAAAACCCTTAATCTTCCTGTTATACTCAATTTCCTTTTATATGATGCATGTGGGACTAGAATTGCCGTTTGAAAGAAGTGTAAGGAAATAGTGAAGAAGAATGGAAAAGGAGACAGCTCTCGGGTCCCTCTATTAGGTCCTATTCAGATAGAATTTACAGTGTTGTGTTAGTTTCAAGTGTATAGCACAGTGATTCAGTTATACATATATATATAATACACACATATTTTTCATATTCTTTTCCATCATAGGTTATTTTAAGATACTGAGTAGAGTTTCCTGTGCTATACAGTAGGTCTTTGTTGATTACCTATTTTATGTAAATTAGTGTGTGTACACTAATCCCAATCTCCTAATTTATTCCTTTCCCCTCTGGTAACCATGTTTGTTTTCAAAGCCTATGAGTCTTTTTCTGTTTTGTAAATAATGTTGTCATATTTTAGATTCCACATACAAGTGATATCATATGATATTTGTCTTTGAGTGCACTTAGTATGACTATCTCTAGATCCATTTACGCTACTAAAATGGCATTTTTTGTTCTTTTCTGGCTGAGTAATATTCCATTATTTATATATCACATCTTCTTTATCCATTCACCTGTCAATGGACATCTAGGTTGTTAGAGGCATTTTATGCAGTCAAAGGTCTCCAAAGATCTGAAGATAGTCAGGATTCATCAGTGAATCTACTAGTCAGATATCTTCTCTGTGTCCGTTCATCTCCACTTTCCACCATTCTCTTCCCTGCTCTTAGCCTGGATCCTGCAGGTCTGTACTACATCAACAGGGCTCCTGTGCCCTCTGGCTCTCAGGTGAAATTTTCCAATGGAAAGCATCTTCAGAAGATCAGAGATAAAGGAGACCTTCCCTGGAGGGATGCAGCTAACCCAAGGCAACCAAAGGGAGATGGTATCCCTCAACCACCTTTTCTGGGTAGCTAACTCTGACAACTCCAAGACTTACTCAGCTCCTCACAATTCTGCTACCCACTGCCTTCCCACAACCATTCAGGCTTAGAAGTGGTAACAATTTAGTGTCTACTGGTTACAGATTACTGCACTATCCTTCATGGCTCCACTATACCTAATCAATCCTTAAATTATCCTTTCTGGAATATGTCAACTATTTCTTGTTATAACTCTGACTAATATACCCATAGACTAGAATGTCTGGATGTTTCAAGTTCTCTGAAGGACATTTTCAAGGCAGGCATACAATGAAATGGAAGTGCCAAGCACTCACAAGATCAGTGTGAAGTGTGGGAGCTGAGGCCTGGATGGGGGGATGCCAGTGGGGAGCAGCAGGGAGAGCTAGTCACACTTCACACTTATGTAATTCATCATTTTCCACCATCAGGGTATACTTAACTACTGCTCCACACATAGGTAGGTGGAAAGAAGCTGTAGGACATGGAGCCAAGAAAAAGAGACTCAGTCTTCTACCTCAAGTCCTCCTCCAGGGAACTATGTTCTGAGCTTATAAGATTCTTCATTGATCTACCTCCTTCTGAAGGTCAGCTTATGCCAGCTTTATAATTAAGATGTGAATGTCTTTTGGAACCATTTTTCTTAAATCTTTTAAAGAATTTAAAGAATGTCAAGCAATGAAAAAGTTATAGGATGATAAGTTTATGGTAGAGAGATGGTATTTAGACACTCTTAGCCCATGTATTTATGGAAATAAAGAGACATCGAATTAGCTGAAAGTGCCAGGTATTTTCTTAATGACACTGAAATAAAGAATTGTGAAAAACCATCTAAGTCAACTGGCTGCCTTCAGGTAGTATCAATTATGTTTATTTCATTCAATTCTGCCTATTGCAGAAGATCTTTAGGGAAATGTTGAGATAACTGTCTTACTGTCCAGGTTTGCAATGAAACAAATGAAGAGTTAACAGTTACGTTTGTAACTGAGGCTGTATAAGTGGTGAGGGATAAGCCAGATCAGCATGCAATCTCTAGTAGAAGTTTTTCTTCCTGTCTCACCCATCCAGCATTGGAATTCAGGAACTAGACACCTGCTCCATATTTTCAAAAACATAAATATATATTATGACTGAGCTGATTACAAAATGTCCTGAGGGAAATTTCTGAAACTAATACACAATCACTATGGCACCTTCTGGTTGATCTGTCTATAGATTATCTTGGTTAATTTCTACTACATGGTATATCTAGTGTTTATAGGAACTCGACATATAATTGCCTGATTGAAAAACTGTTTTCTAAGTAAAATTAAGGATTTAGTTTACCATGACATGGGAATATAAAGATTTGAAGTCAGGCCTTGACTTTGCCACCTAACATCTGTACCTCAAGAGCTTGTTACATTACTACCAGGGGCTTGTCATCTCAATAACAAGGCTTTGATACTCTCATGAGTGGGTAGGGGTAGATGATAACTAAAGATTTCTTCGGATGGAATTAAAATCCTACCATTTGCACGTGGGAAAATGGAGGGGCCCAAGTGTACTAATAAGGTTTTTGCTGAAATAGTTCTGTGTAATAAATGACTCCAAAACTTGATGACTTTTAACAATAAGCATTTATTTCTAATTAAGGGATCTGAAGATTATCTGTGGTTCAGCTGGGCTTAGCTTCAAGTTTCTACTTGGGTTCAGGTTTGCTCCACATTTCTCTTCATTCTGGGACCAGCAGCTACCTGAGGCATGTTTTTTTCATGGTTGATTGCAGAAGTGCAAAAATGTGTGTGGAAATGCGCAGTGCCTTTTAAGATCTCAGCTGGAAATTGACAACATTTCACTTTTGCTAACATTCCATTGGTCAAAGCAAGTCACATGGTGAAGACCAAAGTCAATGGATCAGGGATAATCTTTCTATACTGAAGGGTACTGCTAACTCACCTAGCAAAGGATGTGGAAGTGTAGTACCATTGCAAGAAGGGAATTAAGAATTAGAAACAAAAAATAAGTATACTGTCCCATCAGTGACTGCTGCTGCTGCTGCTAAGTCGCTTCAGTCGTGTCCAACTCTGTGCGACCCCATAGATGGCAGGCCGCCAGGCTCCCCGGTCCCTGGGATTCTCCAGGCAAGAATACTGGAGTGGGTTGCCATTTCCTTCTCCAATGCATGAAAGTGAAAAGTGAAAGTGAAGTCGCTCAGTCGTGTCCGACTCTTAGCGACCCCATGGACTGCAGACTGCCAGGCTCTTCCATCCATGGGATTTTCCAGGCAAGAGTACTGGAGTGGGGTGCCATTGCCTTCCCTGCATTAGTGACTAGGCACTCTAAATTGGCCAGTTCTGATCAGTGTGCTTGTTCATGCCCTCATGTACAGTAGTAAATCCACACATCATCAGTGAACTTTACCAGCCAAGCAGAGTTCTAGCTCTTAGAGAGGGAGACACTGGTTATCTGAGACAATGTACCCCTCTATTAGCCAGCCACCCCAAGACAATGCAGAGTTGACATCAGTGGTCTATATCAGATGGCCATTTCTTGAGGGTCCACATTCTTCTAAATTTGTGACAGAAGACAGCTATCTTCAGGTCCCAGAGACATTTTGTTCACCCTGATGCAGCTGTAAGTGATTCCACAACAGTCTTTAGGTTCTCCAGTACAGTATATTTCTTAGCTCTTCTCAAAAGATCTCATATAAGAAATTCAATAGAAAACTGTGGAAGTTTCCCACAGTGGCTGGCCTAGAAGACCTGGCAATGTTGTTGACTGCCAGAAATGCAGATTACTAGACTTGCATCAACAGAAATCAGAAGTTTCATCTCTCACTCAAAATCAATTGAGTCTTCTTGAAATCTGATCTTCAGTTTTACTTGTGTGAAGATGCGCATCCAAGTCTGAGTCAGGAAAATCAACCACCCTACCCTTCCCAGACTCCTGTGGGGTATTCTCTTCCTTTGTTCCCATTTGACTCAGAATTATGGGTTGTAGTGGAAATGTTGGCTCAGTCTGAACACTAGCTGCAGGCTGTACAAGGAGGCCTCATGTTTATTATTTTTTTTTTACACATAAGCTGCCAAGACATATACCCATAACGTAAACTTCCTTGTTTTGGGTTTATGAATTGAATGTCTTTTTACAGACTCGAAGATCTGCAGGGAAATCACTCTGTCATTAACAACTCAGTTTGTTTAATGAGCCACTAGTGAAAGAAAGTGTGGGAGAGAAGCCCAACTCATGTCTATGTTCCAAGCCTCAACCGATGAAATACAATTCCTTTCAGATGGGGAGACCTCCCTTCTATGGACAGTCATTCACCAAACCTATGAGAAACCATCATGGGCTGTTTCCAGGCTGAATCACAGCCATAACTTTATCCAGCTGCCTTGCTGTTAGACCAGACAGCTTCAGTTGGATGAACTTGCTCACCAGAGATGGAGAGAAAGGATCCTACAAACAAGCTACTGGCCAAGGGCCAATATGGTTGGTCATCTCCCAGTAGTGACGCAAGCTTAGACCTACTCCTGGAAAAGAGGCTGTCTCCCAAGCTTGTGGAAATGAGTTCAAGCATGAAATAAGACTTGTTCAGAGAAGACAGGATTCTGTTTGTATGACTGCTTTAATTGATACCCTCTTTGGAAGTCATTCCAGTATATTCTGTTGATGAAAATTGATTTAAAAAAAAATGGTGCTAAGATCAAATTAGTAAAAGATAATTTTCCCTTTCAAGAGGAAGTAGAGATTTAAAAAAGGAAATGTGGACTAAAAACTGGTCTTTGATCAAAGATGAATTTTAACATTCTTTAATACTAACAAGGGGCATTGTTGTGGGTAACCATTATATTCAGTTTACTAGAACTTCTGGGGACAATTGTTCCTGCTGATTAGTTAGTCCCTTTAGGTGATTTCTTCATTGAGGTTTTAGAATCTTTAATGATGTAAAACATCTCATTTTTAAAAATTGTATATAAATATATTGAAATAATTTTCTTCATAGTCAGAAACCAGCAGAAAGATCCTTCATTAACTTTAACTTTATAAAACTCCTTTACTACTGTGTAACAAATTACCACCAAACTTGGTGTCTTAAAACAAAATTTAAATTTATTATCATTTACATTAATTATTTGTTAAAAACAAATTTTTTATCTGATAATTTCTTCAGGTTAGGAGTCTAGGTGTGGTTTGCTTGGATCCTTTATCTCAGAGTCTCTCACAAGGCTACACTCAAGGTATTGGCAGGGCTGTGCTTTCACCTGAAGGCTTTATTGGGGAAGATATGCTTCCCAGCTCACTCGCATTCTTGTTGACCAAATGCAGGTCCTCACAGGTTATTGGACTAAGTGTTTCACTGACTGTTACCTGGAGGCCTCCCTCTGTCCCTTTGTCCCTTGCTAAATGGTATTCTCCAGAGGGTAGCTTACAACATGACAGCTCACTTCCTCCAGAGCAAGTGCTCCAAAAGCGAAGAGTATTTAAGAGATTACAAGCAAGAAGGAAGTCAGTCTTTTTGTAAACCAGTCAGGAAGTAATATTTCATCAATTTTGCTATTGTCTATTTAATTAGAAGTGAAGCACTAGGTCCAGCCCCTAATCAAGGATGTGAATACTGACAGGCAGAGAGCACTGTGAGCCTTTTAGAGACTGCTTGAGATTGATTTCTAGCCATTTAATAAAATATTGCTTAAGGTATAGAAAAATGTTATACAAAACATACTAGAACTTAAAAGCATACTGTCCCTCTTGAACTAAACAACTTATGGGACCCTGTTTCAGCAAGGATACCAAAATCCCCTGGAGGAGGGCATGGCAACCCACTCAAGTATTCTTGCCTGGAGAATCCCATGGACACAGAAGCCTGGCGGGCTACAGTACATAGGGTCGCAATGAGACGACTCAAGTATTTTCTGATCAATTTTTAAAATTTTTTTCAGAGCTACCATTAGTTCCTGTGGCACATACCATTCTTTGCAGTCCTCCAACTTCACCCCAGCCCAAAGTTACAGCTTTGCGGTAGATTTGAATGATAGAAAGATTTAAGAATTATTCAGATAAATAAGGTTAGTGATCAATGTTTTTCATCTTTGCTCTTGTAAAAATGAAATTAGAAAGATGGATTTCCATATGTAACTCATAAACTGGCCAAGAAGGCAGTGCCTGAAAAGGATTATTTTGATCTAATCTTCACTTGAGTGTTTAAAATCTGGTACTCATCTGAAGATTTTCTATCTGCATCCTTCTTAGCTATGGTTTATGTGTTTACACATCTTACTCTGCATCTGATACTGCAGGGCAAATAGAAAACATAAGACCATGTTGGGACATGTTGAAACAGCAGGAGACACTAGGGAGAGACTCAGAGCTTTTAAAGTGGGTTCCAGAGTGCACCCCACCCCACAAACAGTGCTTTTACAGCCGTACACACAAGGATCACCCATGTGTGCATCAAGAATGCCTTCAGGTTTGTAGTTAGTGAGTCAGTTATGAGAATGACATGTCCCACCCACACCCTGGGACCCCTTCAGGGCTGAGGGAAATCTGAGAACACCCACAGCCATCACCCTTAACCTGGTTGGGAGGAGAGAGGAGCAGAGTAATGTTAAATCACAAACGAATGGGAGTTCTTTACTGGGGATACCCTCCAAATTTAAAATCTTAAGGATGACTAACTATTTACAAACAGAATGAATCTTACTTGTTTAATAAATATCTTGGATTTCTGTCAAGCTTAGCAAAACTTATTTCTATCAATCTCCATTTTCCTAAGTCTAGGGTTGGAGCTGAGAAACTGGGCTCTCGTTCTGTGCTAACTCCTTAACCTGTGCAAAATGACCTTGAGCTTCATTCTCCTGTTCCTTCTGCCCACTCCTCCTCCCTCCCCATGGCACATCTTTCCCTTTCTCAAAACGTAAAGAGCAAACCTGCTACCCTGAGAGCTCCAATAATGACTTTCCTAGATGAAGAACTACATTATGACTTTATGTTAAACAAACCTGGAAGCAGCGATACCCATGCTCACAACAGCAAACTTTTAAGCAGTCATATATTTACCTTCATAAAACTAAGGTAGTAGGATGATCCTTGCAAGTGTTTTTTTTGGCTGTGCTGGGTTTTCCTTGCTTTGTGCGGACTTTCTCTCTAATTGCGGTGAATGCCAGCTACTCTTCATTTCAATACTTGGGCTTCTCAGTTCGGTGGCTTCTCTTATTACTTCTCTTGGACTTTAAAGCATGGGCTCAGTAGTTGTGGCAGACAAGCTTAGTTGCTCCACTGCCTGTGAAATCTTCCTGGACCAGAGATCAAACCATGTCTCCTGTATTGGCAGGCAGATTCTTATCCACTGTGCCACCAAGGAAGTCCATCCTTGCAAGTTTTGATTTCTTGATTCCTTTCTGCATCATTTTGCTTTGCTGATGACCCTCCTGCTCTGCAGGGACCAGATTCTCTCACTTTCTGTGGTTGGCTTACATTAGTGGTCCTTGATGGACTGACTATTGTTTTTGTTCAGTTGCTCAGTCACGTCTGATTCTTTGTGACCCCATGGACTGCAGCATGCCAGGCTTCCCTGTCCTTCACCATCTCCTGGAGTTTGCTCAAATTTGTGTCCATTGAGTCAGTGATGCCATCCAACCATCTCATCCTCTGTCGTCCCCTTCTCCTCCTGCCTTCCACCTTTCCCAGCATCGGGGTCTTTTCCAGTGAGTCAGCTCTTCACCTCAGGTGGCTGAAGTATTGGAGCTTCAGCTTCAGCATCAGTCCTTCCAATGAATATTCAGACTGATTTCCTTTAGGATTGACTAATTTTATCTCCTTTCAGTCCAAGGGACTCTCAAGAGTCTTTTTCAGCACCACAGCTCAGAGGCATCAATTCTTCGGTGCTCAGCTTTCACATCCATACATGACCCTCTTGTCAGTCAGTCAGTTCGTTGTTCAGTCATGTCCAACTCTTTTCAACCCCATGGATTGCAGCAAGCCAGGCTTCCCTGTCCATCACCAACTCCTGAAGCTTGCTCAAACTCATGTCAGTTGAATCAGTGACCCTCCTGTAGGCCCCTCCTACAATGACTTTGAGTTTGGTCATGTGCCATGTGACCTGTTTTGGCCAATGAGACATTAGCAAGCAAGATGCAAGGACTTGTGTTCTTAGAACACCCCTTGAAAGATCGTTGCCAGTAAAGAAGCCCAGGTTACAAGATGGAAAGGATGTTGGGAGACTAGGCACAAAGAAAACCTGGAGGATGAGATATCAGCTTAGATGTTGCCACCCCAGCCTGGCTCTAGGTGTTGGAGCTTCAGTAGTTGTGGTGCACAGGCTTAGTTGCCATGAAGCATGTGGGATCTTCCCCAACCAAGGGTCAAACCCGTGTTGCTTGCATTGCCAGGTGAATTCTTAACCACTGGACCATCAGGGAAGTCCCGAAGTCTGCATTTCTAGTTGGGGATTAGAAGGTGAGTTCTATTTAAGCAGCAACTTCTAAGATTCCACTCAGGGAGGCAGCCAGTAAGAGAAGCTACCTTGTCCCTCATTGCTCAATTCATCCCTTCTATCCTTACCTTCTTTACTGACCAGCACCCAACTTTTATTTCCCTTCATGCTCACTCTCATTCCATTTCATATTTTCTATTGCATTAAAAGATGTTCTTCTGGTGAGTTCCTCTGTTTGCTCTTCCATACCCACGTTCCTCCCCTCACTGCCTCCTCTGTGCCCTGAGGCTGACCTCTATGGTGCTGCATCAGTTGGGCTCGCCAGACCCCTGGCTTCTGATTGGGTTAGGCAATGTGAGGCACTGACAGAAGTTTGAGGGTTGGAGGAGAGAGGCCATGAAATGTATGTCACCTCTATCATTGTTGTTCAGTCACTAAGTCGTGTCACCTCTACCATGCATGCATGCTAAGTCACTTCAGTTGTGTCTGACTCTCTGTGACCCCATGGACTGTAGTCTACCAGACTCCTCCATCCATGTGATTCTCCAGGCAAGAATACTGGAGTGGGTTGCCACGCCCTCCTCCACCTCTGCCATACCTCCCTGCATAAGCCAGTTTCCTTTATCAACACATTAGCATCATTCAGGTAGCCCCTCTTCCACAGCCATAGCTCTCTCTGGGTTCAAGGAAGAGCACCCACCACTGGTCCCTTGAATTCTAGGGTAGTAATGGTTTCTTACTTTTGTTAGTCCCTAGGGTGCATCACCAAACTTGTTGATTCCCTTAACCCTGTCCACAACCTGATTAATAGTCCCTATTTCTTCCATCACTCCTCGAGTGTGTCATTTCTTTTCTGCAGGACCCTGACTGATAAAGATGCTGACTAAAAAACAACTTGTACTCATTTAAAAATTATTTTTAAATTTCATATTAATTATAAATATACATAATGGTTAATATCTTCTCATTCACATCCTGAGTTGGTATCATCCCAGCCAAAAGCAAAGTTGCATGGGAAAGTAGAAGGAGCAAAATAACCACTTTTTGAAATTTATTTTTATTGAAGTATAGTTGATTTACAATGTTGTGTTTATTTCTACTGTACAGAAAAGAATCTTATATATTCTTTTTACATTCTTTTTCATTATGATTTATTACAGGATATTGAATATAGTTCCCTGTGCTGTGCAGTAGAACCTTGTTGTTTATCCATCCTGTATATAGTAGTTTGCATCTGCTAATCCTAGACTCCCTATCTATCCACCCCCTATCCCCATCCCCATTAGCAATCATGTCTGTTCTGTATATCTGTGAGTTTGTTTCGTTTCATAGATAAGTTCATTTGTACCATATTTTAAATTCCACATAAAAGTGATATCATGTAGTATTTATCTTTCTCTTTCTGACTTACTTCACTTAGATTGATAATCTCCAGGTCCATCCATGTTGCTCCAAATGGCATTATTTCATTCTCTTTATAGCTGAGTAGCATTCCATTGTATTTATGAACCACATCTTCTTTATCCATTCATCTGTCGATGGGCCTTTAGGTTGTTTCCATGTCTTGCCTATGGTAAATAGTGCTCCCATGAACAATGAGGTACCTGTATCTTTTTGAATTAGAGCTTTTCCTGGATATATGCCCAAGAGTGGGATTGCTGGATCATATAGTAGTTCTATTTTGGTTTTTAAAGAAACCTCCATAGGGACTGTGCCCATTTATATTCCCACCAACAATGTAGAAGGGTTCCCTTTTCTTCACACCCTCTCCAGCATTTGTTATTTGTAGACTTTTTAATAATGGCCACTCTGACTGGTGTGAGGTGGTACCTCATAGTTTTGATTTGTATTTCTCTAATAATTAGCCATGTTGAATATCTTTTCATGTGCTTATTGGCCATCTGCATGAAAATGACCACCCTGAGATGGAGTCCCCAGACCTGGGGACTTTCAGTTCTTTCAGGAGTGGATGCCTGAAATTCACCCAGCTGGGAAGATTGTGCTCTCCTAATGGGCCACCGTGGCCTGAGGCCAACAAGATTTCACTGTAATGAAGCCAGCAACAGCAGGCAGATGGAGAGGACCATGGCCTTCTGGGGACTGTGAGGAGTCAAGGAGGGAAGGCGGGCAGGCAGCACCAGGCTGACCAGCACCAGGAGGGGCTTTCAGGTGTCTGAGAGCACAGACTCTAAGTCACTGGCGGGGTATGGGAGATGACTGACACAAATGAAGAGGCTGGGCCCTTTGCCAATCTGGCTCTTAAGTCATTTCAAATTAAATTTGAAGAAAGTTGATGTGATAGAACTGAATCCCTGAGGGTTATGGGATGGATTTTAGAGAACTGTTTTGTACTGACTGTTTTTTTCAATTATGGAGATGCTTATGGTGTTATTTAAAAATCTCTTTCATGTGAAATAAGGTTCTATAATTACACAGTGACTCACCTAAAATCTCTGTTGCAAGTCACAAGCCAGTCTAGAACAGGAAGGTATCTGTTGTAAAGCTCACTTGAGATCAACGGTCTAATCAGGTCTAGCCATTGGTTAGGGTTAGGTGGTTAGTGGGAAAAAGGCAAGTGCAATACCTGGAAAATGTTTTTTTTGCTATGACTTTCATGTGTTATACATGGAGTTGCAGGACAGATAATTTGAAAGGATACAGTTAAAAAGTTGGGATGACAAGGAAGGAAGGAAGGGGAAAGAAGCTGTTGAAAAAAATACAAAACACTTTGTCTAGAGAGGTTACTAAAAAAAAAATATCTCTCTAGAAGCATGGCCACATACAGCAAAATAACAAAAAGAAAAACAAAAACTGGTCTTGCATATCTGATATGATAACTTTACTCCACTATTTCCCTCATCCCATAATCACTTCTGTAGTTTTGAATTGTGCATTTTTTCTTTACTTCCATCTTACAAATTAGAATTCCCACACTGAACACAAGGAATGAACCTTTAAATATATAGAGATATACCTATAGAACAGATACTATATAAACATTGTCTCCCTGAATCCTTGCAGCAATTCTAGGCAATAGATATCATTGCCTCAATTTTGCAAATAAGGAAACAAGCATAACTCTTTATTAGTGAACTGCTCAAATCCTCATGGCCAGAAAGCAGTGGGGCTGGGATTTGAGCCTAAGTTCATCGATTTTCAACTACTCTACATTGTTTTCTAGTTGGGAATGGGAATAAAGTTGGGAGGGGATTTTTGGTAGTTTAGTCACTAAGTTGTGTCTGATTCTTTGTGACCCCGTGGACTGTAGCCCACCAAGCTCCTCTGTCCATGGAATTTTTCAGGCAGAAATACTGGAGTGGGTTGCCATGCTCTCCTCCAGGGGATCTTCCCAATCCAGGGATCGAACCCACGTCTCTTGCATTGGCAGGCGGATTCTTTACCACTGAGCCACCAACTGGCATTTTTGGAAAGTTGATTTATGGAAACTTTAAAATATTTTATTTAAAAAAATCCTAGTTTTAAATTATTATTAACATGAACTCTGTAGACTTTAATAGTGACTTTTGATTGCAGATAATATTTAATTAGGAGTGAAAACAGTAGACTGGGGGAGGGTGTCTTATCCAACCAAGTTGATTTGTAATCCAACAAGTTCTCTCTGTTTCACCTTCTCATTCCTCGATGAGCTCTTAGAAGGGGACAGCCTTCTCCCTTTCAACTAGTTTTGAGATATGTTTTTAGTGCCTGTCTATCAAAGCATGTAAATCTGCAGAAATAAAATGATGTAGATATACATCCATGCAATTCTCTAGAACATTTGGTATGAATTCCAGGACAAAAACCTTCTCTTCCTGCAGAAAAAGCATATGGAGATATTTGAAGATGCTCATTTGCATTGAATATGAAAAATAAACTCCCAGCATGCAGTGATGTGGATGGAATTCTCTCCTCTGCCTCTCAGATGGAGCCAGTCCCATTCTAACCTGCTCATCATGTCAATATGAGTTGATCTCTCTTGGCTACCTTTCTTTCTATGGACAGAGAGAGACACCATCCACAGGACACAAGGGAATTTGCCCAGTCTGCTCTGGGCACATAAATCAGTGCCAGATCAATAAAGAGAGAGGGGAAAATAGGGAGGTCAGATGACTGAAAATGACAAAGTGTCATACGCTTGACCTAGTGGACCTCTGGTCTAGTTCTTATTTTGTATACGATCATAGCCCATGTGAGCTTTGCCATGGAAACTGGGTCAGCGTGGCAAGGTAGATTTTGAAAGTATTATTCATCTCTGATAATATTCTGAGCAGGTTGCTGATATCTGTGTAGCAGCAATCTGCTTCTTAAAGTGAAATATTAAGTTTCTTCTGGATCACTCCAAGCTGATAGAAGCCAAGACTTAGTTATTCATGTAAATCAAATTAGAGGTGTGAAAATGAAGCTGTGGGAGTCTAGGTGTGTGTTAATGAGCATTAATATCCGAGGAAAACAGTGTCAGTTTATTTTTTTTAACATATGTTTCACTTTCAAAGCTGCAAAATGTGGGAAAACTCACAGGATGTTAGCATGTGTGAATGTGGAGAGCTCTGCAGTCAAAAGGAGACCAGGGTGATGAAACCATTGCAGGGCTTGCTCTGCATGACCGTCTTACTCATCTCCATCTGACTTTCAGCTCAAGAGCAGCTGCCTGTGGGAGATGCAGATCAAGAAAAATATGCTTGGTTCTAGGTGAAAAGCAGAATTAAAGCTGCATCACAGACATCTTTGCAGGAGGATGGTCTCTGGGACCACTGTCTAGTGGTGTGCTGGTTCATGTTTCACAACCAAATCTCCAGGAAATAAAAATTTCCTGATCTGTAGTGGTTATCAATTTTCATAGCATCAATACTTCTACCATAATCAGTTTCAACCTATCAACCTGATCTCACTCAATACAGAGTTGGGAAGGAATGTGGAGCTGGCTCCAAGACACCAGAGTATGACCCCTCAAGACCCTGTTCCAACCCCAAGATCTCTGCTTGACAGGGGCACTCCTCTGAGTGAGATGAAATTGATTGATCTCCATTTCAGAAGAAAAATGCCAGAATGGTCCTCGGAGTTTTTGCTCACACTGGCTCCTCTATATCAGACAATTTCCTCTGTCCATCTGCAGCCCTACTACTCATTCTCCAGGTTACTGTAGAAATCTTGCTTGGCTCCCCACCCTAAATCCAGGTGAGGTTCCCTTCCTACAACCCTGGGGTTCCTACTGAGACAACATTCTGTTTTAAGCCCGTTTATTGCTCTGGGAGCTCCTTGAGAGAGGACCTGATCCCTCTTCATCTTTAAACCTTTGGAACTCAGTACAGTATCTTGCAAAGAAGAGGCTTAACACATGCTTATTTACTGACTGAAGCAGGGAGGAAGGGAGAGAATGACTAAGGGATGGACCTTGAGTTACCGTCATCTAGCTGCTTCCTCTGAGAAATAGAGCTAAGCAATTGATAGAGTCACAGAAATAACCTGTGGTTTGAAATGTGTTCACTGACTTGATCATTTTTATTACAAATCATTTACTTAGTGATCCAGCATTTCCATGGGGTTGTATACTGTGGCCTTCGACTGAGACTCCCTGGTATGAACTCAGTTCCTTCACTTACAAGCTCTGTAACTTGGGGACCAGTTCTGTGCCATAATTTTCTCTTCTCCACAATGGAGAATTATTTACAGCCTGTAGCTTACAGAGAGGTTGCAAGAAAGGATGAAGCAGCGTGTTCAGTAGTTAGCTGAATATTTGGTTCTTGGCTCATAACTAATACTGGTAAATTGTTCTCCATATTTTCTGTCAATTGATTTAACCAGAACCAATAAGTTTTCACCTAGCTATAAACACCTAGCTGAAGAAGGCTATGCACAGCATGTGGGATTTGAAGATCCTGCATGCTGCAACTAAGGCCTGGTGCAGCCAAATAAATAAATTAAAAAAAAAAAAAAGAATGCTAGAGAACAAGATGGTGGAAGAATAGGTGTACGTGGAGTACATCTCTCTCCACAGATACATCAGGAATACACCTTCAGACACAGAAGTGCATACAGTACACCAGCTGAGAGCAGACAGGAGTACCCGACCAGAGGAAAAGAATATATAGAACAACGCAAAACTCGGTAGGATGAAGGAACTAGGGGGAAAAACAGGAATGTTAGTAGGACTGGACCTGCCCTTGGTGGGTGGGGCAACTGAAGCAGGGGTCCAATCCCCACACTGGGGCGATTGTCTGAGTCAGAGGAGAAATATTTAAGACTGAAACAGCTGATCAGTGGCAGCCTAAATGGAATGAGAATCAGACAGTCCTTGCCCCAGCCATACATACCCCAGACAGGGACACCGGTCCCCTGGAAGGCACAGTGACTGGGAGCTGGAGTTTAGGGATTATGGAGCAATCCCAGTGTGAGGGCTGCTGTTGACTGCAGGGAGATGGATTGTGGTGGGAAATGCCTGTGGAGGAAAGCTGGGCAGCCATGGAAGCAAGGCGATACTGCTGAGCCACGCATAGGGGGTGAAGCCATTACTATAGCCTCTCTCTCCCTACACGCCAGCATCAGCAGCTGAACAATAGAGAGGCTGGCCCACCAAACACCTGATGCACTGAACTACAGAACAGGACCTACAGAGTAGAACTACAGAGTAGGAACTACAGAGTAGGACCCCACTTAAGGTGCCCCTTTAAGTGCCTGATGCACGTATCTACAGAGTAGGACCCCAGCTGGGGGGGCCCTCTATGTGCCTGACATGCTGAACAACAGAGAAGAACTCCAGGCAAGGGAGCTCTTTAAATGCCTGAACAGGCAGAGCTGTGGAGAAAGACTGGCCAAAGAGGCCTTCTGATCACTCGCTACAGGAGGCTGGAAAAAAAACTCTGATAGGGCCATAATTCCTGATGCAGAGGCAGTCCAAATCCCTGCACACTTGGCACCACCAGGGTTCCTGCAAGCCAAGCAGCTGTGCCACCTCTCAACTCTCCCTGGGGCAGAGCTACCACAGGCAAAAAAACATCTTGCATCTATGTGTGCAGGGTTGCTTTGGTAGTGTTCGAAACTTTGTGACCCTATAGACTGTGGCCTTCCAGGCTTCTGTCAGGGGTTCTTCATGCAAGAATACTGGAGCGTATTGGCCAATACTGGTTTCCATACCCATCTAGAGCTTATTTCCTGCTGCCCTAGCCACCAACTCTCCTGAGTACCTGATGCTACCAGAACCCCTGTGACCCAAGCAGATGGACCACTTCCACACTTGGCCCTCACAGGGGCAAACCCAAGTCCTCCAGGGCAACCTCAGGAGCAAACTCTAGTGGACGACCTGTATCCAGAGGTAGACATAAAACCACAATTGAAACCCACGGGCAGCGTCGCTGAGAAAAAAGACCCAAAACCTTCTCACCAGCTGTACAAGCTGCAGATAAAATCCACACGATCAACTAGCCAGATTCTGTGTCTACGGAATATATAAAAGGTCATTGAGAGCTCCCAGAAAAGAAAATGCACTAGTTCTGACAGCTGTGGACATTGGAGGCAAGAACACACAGGAGTAGGAGCAGAATAGAATCCGAGCTGCCCCTACAGCAGGTCCAGAGATCAACAAAGTGTTGGAGGGCATCCTAGGGAGGAGAGGTGGACTGTGATTCTCATTGAAGGAAAGGATGCGGACAGCAGTGACTCAAAAAAAAACATTTATTATTCTTATGTTTTGACTTGATCTGAATATTCTTTTGGATTCCGCAGCCCCCTCCCCCCACCATTGTAGTTGTCAACTTTATTGGCGCTATGAAATCTAACTAAGCTTTTGAGCTTTTTTTTTCCCAGTCACATTTTTTTTTATTGTTGTTATAAACCTCTGCCTATACATTGGGCTTTTGCAGCTCTGTGGAATTCTCCTCTTTTTTCTTTTCTCTTTTTTTTAATTTTAATTTTTCATTTTTAACCCTATTGTTATTTTTTCTACATTTATTTCTTTGCTTTTCCTACTGTTCTTTTTCCCTTGCAGTTAACCTTTGATGTATATAAATCTTCATCTACCTCTATTTAACTTTGCATATCTATTCTTTCTTTTCTTTCTTTCCTCTCAACATATTTGTTAGTTTTGTTTTCATTGCTTTATTCTCCACTTGGTACCTTGCTTTAGTTTTGTTTTCCAGATCTTGCTTTAGTTACTTTTGTTCTTAACGGGTAAATATAATTTTTTATTTCCTTTCTTTGACATGTCAGTCTACTGTACTTTATTTTTGTTGGACTGTTTTCACTTTGCTCATGGGTGTATATGTGTGTGTGTGTTCTATTATTTTAATTATTATTTGCCTGATTTTGTAACTGCCATTTGTCTAGGGTTCATCTTTGGCTTCTCATTTTTGGATATGTGTTTTAATCTCACTTAATGCCATAACAAACCATTTGTAGAATCCTCATTCCAGACCAGAGATCAAGTCCTGAGCTTGTGGAGTGGGAGTACTGGCCCCAAGACCCTAGACTACCAGAGAACTAACCCTAGGGAGTATCAAATAGTGAGAACTCACACAAAGGAAACCACTTGAATACAAGACCCAGCATCACCCAACCACCAGTAGCACCCTGTGCATGAAGCTTCATCTAAACAACAAACAAAACAAAATACAAACCCAATCATCAGCAGATAGGATTACCACCTCATTCAGGCTTGCCCATCAGAGGCAAAACAAACAAACAAAAACTCAGCACAAATCTCACCCTATAGGAAGCTTACACAAACCACTGGACCAACCTTAGGAGGGCAAAAACCAAAAGGAAGAATTCAACCTTGAACCCTGGGAAAAGGAGATCTCAAGCACAATAAGTTAAAAAAAAATAATGAAAAGGCAGAGAAATACTACACAAATGAAGGAACAAACCAGAAACACAGAAGTCCAAATAGATGAAGAGGAAATAGGCAAATTACCTGAAAAAGAATTCAGAATAATGATAGTAAAGATGATCAAAAACCGTGAAAACAAAATGGAGAAAATGCAAGAATCAATTAACAAAGACCTAGAAGAATAAACATACAGAGACAAACAACACAATTACTGAAATTAAAAATACTCTAGAAGGAATCAATAACAGAATATCTGAAGCATAAGAACGAATCGGTGAGCTGGAAGATAAAATGGTGGAAATAACTTCTGAAGAGTGGAATAAGGTAAAAAGAATGAAAAGAACTGAGGATAGTCTCAGAGACCTCTGGGACAATATCAAACACACCAACATTCGAATTATGGGGGCCCCAGAAGAAGAGAAAAAGAAAGGGTATGAGAAAAATTTTGAAGAGATTATAGTTTAAAATTTCCCCAACATGTAAAAGGAAAGAGTTGATCAAGTCCAAGAGGCACAAAGAATCCCATACAGGATAAACCCAAGGATAAACACTTCAAGACACATACTAATCAAACTAACAAAGACTAAACACAAAGAAAGAATATTAAATGCAGTATGCTTAACAGCTGAGCTTTCACCAGAAATTCTGCAGGCCAGAAGGCAATGGCAGAATATATTTAAACTACTGAAAAGGTAAAACCTACAACCAAGATTACTGTACCCAGCAAGGATCTCATTCAAAATTGATGGAGAAATAAAAAGCTTTTCAGAAAAGCAAAAGTTAGAATTCAGTACCACCAAACCAGCTTTACAATAAATGTTAAAGGGACTTATAGAGTCAAGAAATAAAAGACAAGAAAAAAGATCTACAAAATCAACCCTAAACAATTAAGAAAATGGCAATAAGAACATATATTTTAACATTCACTTTAAATGTAAATGCATTAAATTACATGAACTGTGAACTTCCAGATGTACAAGCTGGATTTAGAAAAAGCAGAGGAACCAGAGATCAAATTGCCAACATCCGCTGGATCATTGGAAAAGCAAGAGAGTTCCAGAAGAACATCTACTTCTGCTTTATGGACTATGCCAAAGCCTTTGACTGTATGGATCACAATAAACTGTGGAAAACTCTTCAAGAGATGGGAATACCAGACCCCCAGACCTGCTTCCTGAGAAATCTGTATGCAGGTCAAGAAGCAACAGTTAGAACTGGACATGGAACAACAGACTGGTTCCAAAGCAGGAAAGGAGTACATCAAGGTTGTATATTGTCACCCTGCTTATTTAATTTATATGCAGAGAACATCAGTGAGAAATGCTGGACTGGATGAAGCACAAGCTAGAATCAAGATCACCAGGAGAAATACCAATAACTTCAGATATGCAGATGACACCACCCTTATGGCAGAAAGTGAAGTAGAATTAAAGAGCATCTTGATATAAGTGAAAGAGGAATGTGAAAAATTTGCCTTAAAACTCAACATTCAGAAAACTAAGATCATGGCATCTGATCCCATCACTTCATGGCAAATAGATGGGAAAACAGTGGAAACAGTGGCAGACTTTATTTTGGGAGGCTCCAAAATCACTGCAGATGGTGAGTGCAGCCATGAAATTAAAAGACAGTTGCTCCTTGGAAGAAAAGTTCTGACCAACCTAGACAGCTTATTAAAAAGCAGAGACATTACTTTGCCAACAAGGTCCATCTAGTCAAAGCCATGGTTTTTCCGGTAGTCATGTATGGATGTGAAAGTTGGACTATAAAGAAACCTGAGCACTGAAGAATTGATGCTTTTAAACTGTGGTGTTGGAGAAGACTCTTGAGAGTCCCTTGGACTGCAAGGAGATCCAACCAGTCCATCCTAAAGGAAATCGGTCCTGAATATTCATGGCAGGACTGATGCTGAAACTGAAGCTCCAATACTTCGCCCACCTGATGCGAAGAACTGACTAATTTGAAAAGACCCTCGTGCTGGGAAAGGTTGAAGGTAGGAGGAGAAGGCAACAACAGAGGATGAGATGGTTGGCTGGCATCACCGAGTCAATGGACATGAGTTTGAGTAAACTCCAGGAATTGGTGATGGACAGGGAGTCCTGGCGTGCTGCAGCCCATGGGGTCACAAAGAATCGGACACAACTGAGCAACTGAACTGAACTGAACTGGATTAAATGCTCCAACCAAAAGACACAGACTGGCTGAATGGATACAAAAACAAGACCCATACATATGCTGTCTACAAGAAATCCACTTCAGACTTTCAAGACACATATAGACTGAAAGTGAGAGGATGGAAAAATATATTCCATGCAAATGAGAAGCGAAAGAAAGCTGGAATAGCAATTCTCATATCAGAGAAAATAAACCTTAAAATAAAGAAGATTACAAGAGATAAGGAAGGATACTACATAATGATCAAAGAATCAATCCAAGAGGAAGGCATATCAATTTTAAATATCTATGCATCCAACATAGGAGCACCTCAATACATAAGACAAACACTAACAGACATAAAAGGAGAAACTGACAGTCACACAACAATAGTCAGAGACTTTAACATCCCACTCACACCAATGGAGAGATCATCAAAACAGAAAATTCATAAGGAAACACAAGTGTTAAATGATACATTAGATGAGATGGATCTCACTGATATCTTCAGGACATGCCTTCCAAATGCAGAACACACCTCCTTCTCAAGTGCACATGGAATATTCTCCAGGACAGACCTTATCCTGGGGCACAAATCAAACCTCAGTAATCAATTTAAGAAAATGGAAATCATATCAAGCATCTTCTTCAACCACAATGCTGAGACTAGATATCAATTACAAGAAAAAAACTGTAAGAAACACAAACACATGAAGAGTAAACAACACGTTTCTAAACAACCAACAGGTTACTGAAGAAATCAAAAGGGAAATCAAAAAATTTCTTGAAACAAATGACAAAGAAAACACAACTCAAAACCTATGAGATGCAGCAAAAGCAGTTCTAAGAGGGAAGTTTATAGCAATACAATCTTACCTCAAGAAACAAGAAAAACATTGAATAGACAACCTTGCTTTGCACTTAAAACAACTAGAAAAAGAAAAGAAAAACAAAATTAGCAGAAGGAAAGAAATCATAAAGATCTGAGCAGAAAGAAATGAAAAAGAAATGAAAGAAACAATAGTAAAGATTAATAAAACTAAAAGCTGGTTCTTTGAGAAGATAAACAAAATTGACAAGCCTTTAGTCAGACTCATCAAGAACAAAAGAGAGACAAATCGAATCAACAAAATTAGAAATGAAAAAGGAGAGGTTACAACAGACAATGCAGAAATACAAAGGGTTATAAGAAACTATTATGAACAACTCTATGGCAATAAAATGGATAACCTGGAAGAAATGGACAGATTCTTAGAAAAGTTCAACCTTCCAAGACTGAACCAGGAAGAAATAATCATGAACAACCCAATTACAAGCACTGAAATTGAAGCTGTGATCAAAAATCTCCCAAAAAACAAAAGCCCAGGACCAGATGGCTTCACAGGAGAATTCTGTCCAACATTTAGACAAGAGCTAATGCCTATTATTCTAAAACTCTTTCAAAAAATTGCAGAGGAAGGAACAATTTCAAACACATTCTATGAGGCTGCCATCACCCTGACACCAAAACCAGACAAAGACAACACAAAAAAAAGAAAACCACAGGCCAATATCACTGATGAACATAGATGCAAAAATCCTCAACAAAATTTTAGCAAACAGGATTCAGCAACATATTGAAAAGCTCAAACACCAAGATGGTCAAGTTGGGTTTGTTCTAGGAATGCAAGGATTCGTCAATATACACAAATCAATCAATGTGATACACCATATTAACAAATTGAAAGATAAAAACCATATGATAATCTCAATAGATGCATAAAAATCATTAGACAAAATTCAGCACCCATTTATGATTAAAACTCTTCAAAAAAATGAACATAGAAGGAACCTACCTCAACGTAGTAAAGGCCATATCTGATAAGCCTACAGCAAACATTGTTCTCAGTGGTGAAAACTGAAAGCATTCCCCCTAAGATCAGGAACAAGACAGGGGTGTCCACTTTCACCACTATTATTCAACATAGTTCTGGAACTCCTAGCTTCAGCAATCAGAGAAGAAAAAGAAATAAAAGGAATCCAGATTGGAAAAGAAGTAAAGCTCTCACTGTAGATGACAAGATATTGTACATAAGAAAATCCTAAAGATATTATAAAAAACATTACTAGGGCTAATCAGTGAATTTAGCAAATTTGCAAGTTACAAAATCAATATACAGAAATCACTTGCATTTTTATATACTAACAATGAAAAATCAGAAAGAGCAATGAAGGAATCAATCCCATTCACCACTGCAACAAAAAGAATTAAATATCTAGGAATAAACTTACCTAAGGAGACAAAAGAACTGTACACAGAAAATTATAAGGCGTTAATGAAAGAAATCAAAGATGACATAAACAGATGGAGAGACATTCCGTGTTCCTGGGTAGAAGGAATCAATATTTTGAAAATGACTGCTCCTGTTAGTAGCTGCAGCGACAGACACTAGGACCTATGGTGCTCAGCCACCACCTCCTTTATCTTTTAGATGATGTACAGCTTCCATGGACAGAGAAGCCTGGCAGGCTACAGTCCATGGGTTTGCAAAGAGTTGGACATGACTGAGAGACTAAGCATGCACTCATGCATGCACATCTTAATTCATTTCACCTTGGGTGATCCTGCAACTCCTCTTTGTTCCTCTTTGCCTTGTCTCTGTAACTACATATGCTCTCTGTTTATTCTCTCATCCCTATTCTACTTTTCCTCTCTCCTCCCATTTGTGAGCTCCATATAGTCCCTTCACATGAGTGAAGACCATGAGTTGTACACCAACATGAGGGAGACAGAAAGTGAAATAAGACAAAACAGAAAACCATCAAAATTAATCTCTAAAGACCTTTAAAGAAACCTAGAAGACTCCCCCAATCCCCACTTTATCTTTTCAAATGCTTCCAACTGTGCTTTTATCCCAATCCCCAGCATTCTAAATCGCTAAAAACAAAGCATGTATTTTTTCCAATTCCAATTTTATTGAGATATAATTGACATACAGTACTTTATAAGTTTAAGGTCTATAGAGTAGTGATTTGATTTACATCCATCATGAAATGATTACCATGATAAGTTTAGTGAACAACCATCATCTCCTATAGATACAAAATTAAAGAAACAGAACAAAAAAAAGTCCTCTTGTGATGAGAACTCTCAAGAATGATTCTCAACAACTTTCATATATAGTATACAGCAACATTCATTATATTTATCATGTTGTACCTTACGTCCCTGGTATTTATTTATCTTCTGACTGGAAGCTTGTTCCTTTTGACAGTCTTTATCCCAAAACAAACCACAGATTTAAATTTTTTTTCTTTACGAACTCATTTTGCAAAAGCTTTGTTTCCACCTAAATGTACATCGTTTGTGTTAATAATATCCAAACTAAAATTTTTCAGCTAAAAATATTCTAAAATGATCCCAACTAAAAAAAACATCATGAAAAAAAAAACCATCATAATTAGTGTTGTTTTTCTTGGGCAGGGAGCGGTGGTGCAAGATAGAGTCTAACCTGAGAACCTGAATATCCCAATAGTATTGCTTCTATAAGAAAATACAGTAGAGCATGAACTGTATGTAAATGGAGAACTCCTTGTCTATGTTGTTGATTACAAATAGTTGAAATAAGGGGCTTCCTTTCTCACTCAGGGTCTTAGTGCCAGGAAAGCCCAGGCAAGGCCCACATGTGTGTGTGTGTGTGCACACGTGTGCCTGCATGCTAAGCCGCTTAAGTCATGTCCAACTCTGTGAGACCCTGTGGACGATAGCCCACCAGGCTTCTCTGGGCATGGGACTCTCCAGGCAAGAATCCTGGAGTGGGTTGCCACTTCACACTCAGGGTGCAACCTTTTCAAGGGACATGTGCTTTGCTACAAGGAAATAATCTTTTGCTTTTGCAAGATAGTCTGTTTAGAATGTGTGGAGATTGAGTACAGCAGGACCCAGCAGGATGTATGTTTTGCTGAATATCAGCATGTTGATTCTAGACACAAAGCTTATCTGCTTTGCTCAAAAAAACATATTTCTGTGCTTTTGTAGAATTGGATAGCAATCAACATGGGGATACCACACTGGCTCACTGGGAATGCTGTTGAACTGAAAGGCTAAGGTGTTAGGAAAACTGCCCTTTAGAAGTCCACACTGAGTTCAACTATTTCTTATCCAGTGACCTTTAATCTTGTTTTGAAAAACTCCTCTTAGTGCAGGCACTTTTTGACTCCTTTATGACTCCAAACATATTATTACTATATAAATGATGTAGTCATGATATTAAATTAAGACATATTGGTAAGCTAGAAAGAAAGTATAAGGAATTGAATACAAGGGTGTCATTCCTAATGGCAGTTATCTGGAGAAGTATTTCTTTAAAAGCCAAAGGCCAGACCTAAAAATGAGGTTTTAGGTAGGGAGAGGAAACTAGAGATGCATAGTCAAGTTATCTTGAAAAGCCCTGGGTGATGCGCAGGGCCACTAAGTATAGTTGGGCTGGTCATTCACTGAACAAAAGTTCCTGGCTGAGGAAGTAAGTTGAGGCTGAAATTCAGGCCACCCTCTGCTCCCCAAGAGAAGAACCTACAGAGCTTCCAGCTGTCCAAACAGGGTGTGCGTGAGTGCTAAGTCACTTCAGTCCTGTCCAATTCTTTGTGACCCTATGGACTGTAGCCCCCCAGATTCCTCTGCTCATGGGATTCTCCAGGCAATGATACTGGAGTGGGTTACCATGCCCTCCTCCAGGGGATCTCCCTGATCCAGGGATTGAACCCATGTCTCTTACATCTCCTGCATTGTCAGGCAGGTTCTTTACCACTAGCGCCACCTGGGAAGCCCCACCCAAATGGGGCACCTTTGTCAAATTCATATCAAGATGCCTCACAGGCTAGCCAAGGCCCTGGGTGATGGGCTTCATGATGGTGCCAGTCACATGACAACAGAGATATAAAAGGATCAGGCAAGGGCTTGACAATCTGGGCTTCAATACACAAACCCCAACACAGCACATGAAAGGGTGTATGGGCTAAAAGCCCTGGAAACACACTGACAAAACCAGTGTCAAATAGCTACTTGTTAATCTTGTACCACTATCTGTATTTATTTCCTTTTGTTTTCCCTTAAAATTGTATAAAACTTTTATGTAAGTTCCAGCCTGTCTTGACTGTGTTTAGAGGAACATTGGGAAATGTTTTATTTGATGTTTGGGTTAGTATTAGAGAGTCATCTGTCCCCCAGGGCCCAGAAATGTGGTCATGGAAGAAATTAGAACTGCCCACCTTCACCCCCACCCTCTCTCACTCGGGAGTCTTACAGAGTTCAGCCTATTTGGGAATCCTTTGGTTTGGTTTTATTTTTAATTCATGGAAGTTAGTAGAATTTCTTTATGTTTTTTATAGAGAAGAGGGGTAGATGCTGATGGCCATGCAGCCACTCCCATAGTTGATTCTCTTTTGAGAGAAACAAAGGAAAATGTCCAGAAAGAGAGTGATAAAATACTACTGCTTTTTGTGAGAATCTTCAAGGAATCCCACAATATGGTAACTTTCAGTTCAGCCCCTCCAAAGGAGTTTTAGGAGCTCAGTCTAGCAACCATCTGAGTAGGAAGCCATCTGTTTGGGTGTCTTCTCATCTTAAAGTTGTGAACAAATTTTTTTTGCCCTTTCTAGCACTGTCAAGGCTTCCAGCATGGACTGAAATCGTCACACAGTTGGCAAGCAAGTGAACAGAATCAACTGTTGATTTCTTCAGCCCTTAGGGTGAAGACTTGCCTTTTTTCTTCCCATTAAGATCGGATAGGTTATCTTAGGATGGCCTGTAAAAATGTTTGGGGATTTTATAGATGAAGTTGGATTGCTTGTCTTGTCAAAAACACCTTCTAGGGCCCAGGTGGGCTTCCCAGGTGGCACTAGTGTTAAAAAAAAAAAAAAACTCACCCGCCAATGCAGGAGAAGTAAGAGACATGCAGGTTCAATCGTTGGGGCAGGAAGATCCCCTGGCAACCCACTCCAGTATTCTTGCCTGGAGAATCCCATAGACAAAGGAGTCTGGTGGGCTACAGTCCGTAGGGTCGCAAAGAGTCGGACATGACTGAGGTGACTTAGCATGCGTACAGGGCCCAGGTACAAATTCTCTGGATTCAATAAGAGCTTTGATGCTGGGAGGGATTGGGGGCAGGAGGAGAAGGGGACGACCGAGGATGAGATGGCTGTATGGCATCACTGACTCGATGGACATGAATCTGAGTGAACTCCGGGAGTTGGTGATGGACAGGGAGGCCTGGCTTGCTGCGATTCATGGGGTCGCAAAGAGTCGGACACGAGTGAGCGACTGAACTGAACTGAACTGATGTTGCGCTAAGGCCAGAGAAAGAACAATGTGTTGGACTGTACTGGATATGCACTTAATGTGTACCATGGCTTGCAGAAATATTAAGGTTCACCAGTGTTATTACTTCCCATTTGTAAAAATTTTTTTATTTATTTTTAATTTTTTGACCATGCCAAGCATCACGCAGGATTTTATTTCTCTGACTGGGGATTGAACCTGCCCCCTGGCAGTGAAAGCCCTGAGCCCTAACCACTGGACTGCCAGGGAATTCCCATTTTCCATTAATATTTTCTTTTCCTTTTTTTCAATTTTAAAAGTGAAAATACTTTGTAAATTGTAGTGAAATATGCATAACATGAAATTTACTATTTTAACCATTTTTAAGTGTACAGTTCAGGGGTATTAAGTACATTCACACTGTTGTGCAACCGTCACCACCATCCTTCTCCAGAATTCTTTTTGTCTTCGCAAACGGAAACTCTGGACCCATTGAACAAAAATTTCCCATTCCTCCCTCCCCACAGCTCCTGGAAAACATCACCCTACTTTCTGTATCTATGAGTCTGAGTAGGTACTTAAGTGGAATTCAACAGTGTTTTTCTTTGTGTGTCTGTCTTATTTCACTTAGCATAATGTCCTCTGAGGTTCATTCATGAGGTAGGATGTGTCATTCTTTTTTATGGCTGAATAATATTCCATTGTGTGTGTATACCATGTCTGTTTATTCACTCATCTGTCAGTGGACACTTGGATCATTTTCACTTTTTGGCTAATGTGAATCATGCTGCTATATGAGGGTACAAATATCTCTTCAAGACCCTGCTTTCAATTCTTTTGGATATATACCAATAAGTAGAGTTGCGGGATCATATGGTAATTCTTTTTAATTTTTTGAGGAACCATAGCATTTTTCATAGGGGGTGCACAATACCACTTTTCATTTAGACCCACACATCTTCTGGGTCCTTCTTAAGAATTTCCACTCATGAAGATGAAAAAGACCAACTTGGTTATTTGTAACAGTCTTTCTCCCTCCCCTCATCCTCCATCAAAAACAGAACACCTAAGCAGAAAAGGCTATTCTGATTAGCCTCAATGATAGTTTTGTCTCTTGAATTGGGAAAAAGACATTAAAGTTCTCATAATGATATGAAGAGATGAAGTGAAGTCGCTCAGTCGTGTCTGACTCTTTGTGACCCCATGGACTGTAACCTATCAGGCTGCTCTGTCCATGGGATTCTCCAGGCAAGAATACTGGAGTGGGTTGCCGTCATAATGGTATAGGTCAATCTATATTCTTTTTTCTTGGGGATATTCGAACCAAGATTAGCACTAACACCCACAATCCCCTGGTCTTGTACTTAAAATCATCCTTTCATCTCTGTATCACAAAAGACTTCTCTCCCAAGTAACTGATGATTATCATTTTGTGATTGTAGAGGAAATGAAGAGCAGAATGTTTAAATGACTTGCCATGGGTGGTTGGGGGATATGGTGGTTGAACTAAGAAGGAAAGTGAAGAGTCTGTGGTCCCCTGTCTGAATCCCCAACCTGTACCCATTCTAAGCAGCACTGAAGAGTCCAGAGAGGACCATGGTTTTCAGAAGCTGCCCTCTGAGGGACTAATAGGTTAGCCATCTCCAGCTGGAGAGAAGAAAAGGTGTTTGACATTGCGTTTACCCTCCCAAGGATGGGAGAGTCTGACCTTGGACAACAGAAAAACAGCTCAAGGAAGGTTCCTTTCTAGTGGGAGGTGTAAGGAAGAAGTTATTCTCTTGAGATTATTATAAACAAATAAGAAAGCAAGTCACCAACTTCAGTTGGGCCAAAGGATGCTCTTTAAAGTGTCTGCTTCCTCAGTTAAAAATGCAGGTCTAAGGGTTCAGAGAATACTACCAACCAATGAAAAGTAAGGGCACATCTTGGCTTACTGAAGCATTCCAATCTAGTAAAAGTAAACATGGGTGATATGGATCAGCAAGGCAGACAAATATCTCTGCAGCCAGTGAGCATAGACTCTGGTTCTAATAAAAGATTTCATCCTGTTGTTGGAGAGGATATACACAACTCCCTAATGGATTCTGTAAAATTCATTTGACTTGCCTACAACCTCCCTATATTCCAGGGTTTTTGCATTTTCTAGATTATGTTACAAGAGGAAATAAAATATGTGCCCAACTGCATTGAATTTGTTTATTTTCTGTGACATGATGGTTATTGTGTATAATTCACAGTGATACAGGGGAGAAAACACACTCCTTTCTCACAGAAACACTGCCTAAACAAAGCTGTTAATCTTCCAAATGAACATATCGTTCTTTCTATTGTATGCCTCTGGAAAATGTTCAGCTCAGTCGGGGTCATGTGGGTTCTGTAAAAGTTACAAACCGGTTAGACCTGAGGAAAACAGATGGGCTCTTCCAGATTTTTCATGTTGCCTATTCCCTACATATGCAAACAACAAGAGAATGTTTCAAGTGGTTAATTTGGATAAAGATACCGGGGCCACAGGAGTCTATTTCTGGCCCATAAATCATCCATTAAAGATAGACTCCAATGGGAGAACTTTCTATCTTTCTATGAGATTTTAGGAAATGTTTTCCTAACAATGAGAGGCCCCTAGACAGAGCCAGTCTTAGGGCACTGGGAACAGTAGCCTGGGTGCTTCATGTTAGAGTGACTCAGGGGCTGTAAAGGAGGAGAAGAAGGATGCAGCTCTATCAGCTGGTGCTAAAAATAGCTGGAGACAGAGGCAGTTGTACCATCTCCCCATGCATGACTCACGCCCAAGGCTAGGCGGGCGGTACTACCCTTTCTTCCTTGGCTCATCCCTTTAAGCTACAGACCTTTTTGTGGTTTTAATCTACTTCAAGGCTGTCTGAGGTTTATTTCAACCTCATTTTAAGTTAACAAAAATTCTGTGTTTAGAAGAGAGAGAAGGGAGGGCAAGAGTGTATACTTTGTCCCAGGGTTTAAATACCCTGCCTCTGAGTCACCTTTATTATTTTTTTTAAGGTGATTTACTATCATGTGTTGCAAATCACATCCCCAAAGACTATCCAAATGGCCTCAGATCTTACTCTCTGTGAAAAAGTTTGCACTGGCAGTTACCTCACTGACCAGAGTGTAGTAAATCTAGAGTAGTAAATTGGTTAGCCTCAATCTACAAAAGCCTTTAGCAAAATGTACGGCCATATGAATGACGGCAGCCTTGTCACAAGTCCAGAATTTGTCGCAATCTTGAAATGCATTATTAATTGCCTCCCAGCTTGGGGGTAAACCAGGCTTTCCATATTTTTTTTCACAGGAGCCGAAAGAACAAAAGCAAAATGCATAAAATGCAACAGACAGAATGAGACATCCAGGATTATAAAAGCCTGAAGAAGTATTGTGTGTGCTCAGTCATGTCTGACTCTTTTAAGACCCCATGGACTGTAGCCCACCAGGCTCCTCTGTCCATGGGATTTCCCAGGCAAGAATACTGGAGTGAGTTGTCATTTCCCCCTCCAGGGCATCTTCCCAAGCCAGGGATCACACCTGTGTCTCCTGTGTTTCCTGCATTGTAGGCGGATTCTTTACCCGCTGAGCCAACAGGGAAGCCCTGAGCAAGTGCTGATAGATCACTAAAATGTATCGAAGCCTCTTCCTTTGCCTTCTTGTTTTAAAGGAGTTCCTCAACTATGTGGTGATTGCATGTGATTTATGCTCACTAAGCTCAAACAGAAAAGCAACCGCTTTCTCCAATTGACTTTAGTAGTTTTTCCTCTTTCCAAGCATTTTTACATTTCTTTGGTTTCACAACATCCTTGAAACTCTAAATAGGATAGGAGTTTGTACTGACAGCTTGGCAGGGGGCTGAGGGTATTACCCCAGGTGGGATAACACTTCTGTAAAGCTGGAAGTGGGCTCTCCCTAGTGTAAGGAAGACCCAGACTAGCCTCCAAGATCTCTGTGCCAGAGCATCTCAGCTGATGCTTAAAGGTCAATTTCTTTCTTCAGTGACTGTTCTCCTTACTGGCCCAAGATGTCCAATGAGAGCCAGGATGACTTTTAGGGAGCCAGCCCAAATCACTTTCCAAGAAGCAAATCACACGAAAGATAGCTCAAACAATGTGACAGAAGAAGGATGCCTTCTCCCTCCCTTCAATTTCATTAGGACGCTGAGAAGCTATTAGTGACCTGAGCTGTCCCCAGATGGGAATCAAAACAACTAACTTGTCAGTGAAGAGAGCCTGACTGGGGTCAACAGGCTCCTTATATTTTGGTTCCTAAGCGCTCTGCATTTCTTTGTTTTCTATGCCAATTAGTCCATTGTGGTGTGTATCTCATGTAGAGAACATGCTGATAAATCTAACTGGAAACCAGAATGTGGCACGACCATCTGATTCTGGGAAGAATCCATTTGATTTATGAGATATTATGACCCAGTGAGCTGCATTGCACTGTCTTCTCTACTGCCTGGCTTAACTGTGCTGGCAATCAAATCGGTCTCCTCAGCCTCACAATCCAAGGATTCATGGCCTGCTTCTAGCAGCCACATGGGTCAGGGAGGGAATGGTGAAGAGGAGGAAGAGTTGCTCTTTAATTACCACTTATTTGAATATTAGATTATTCCTCATGAAAATAGCTAGACTCAGCAGTCTGGGGCTGGGGCCACATTTTTCAGTTAATGTGATCAAGAGCCCTGCTTCAGAAGAACTCTGAGAAAGCCCACACTTGAGCAAATGTCCTGGGAAGTCTTGTGAATCAAAGGCAAGCTGTAATTTCCAAAAGGGACATCATTGCAGAAGCCTCACAATTCAGTTACTCTAAGGGAATTTGGTCTAGAGAGCACATCATGTAAGTGATGATTCCTCTGAGAATACTGCCATGTACATATTTCTGGCACTCCGAATGGCATTTTGATGAAGGCTGGTGATTTCCTTTGCTTCGTGCTTGGAAACAAAAATTAACTTTGGTTCAATCTGTGAGGCTAGCGTGGGTGAATCCAAAGTGGGGGCAAGGCTCCTCCTCCCCCACAGGTGAAAAGTAGCCAATTACTGGAGCAGCCCACCAAGGAACACTGCGTTCAAAGGAAGCACAGTACAATGATTTGTGCTCTTTATCTCCATAGAGGGCCCAACCCCAGGGCATGCTGGGAGTGCCTGGTCACAATGAAAGAAAAAGCCAAGAAGGGCTGGGGTAAGAATGTGGAGAGGGGAGTCCTCTGGGGCCAGCAAATACGCCACTCTTGACAGGGAAGGTATGTCAGAGCTAATCTCTAAATCTAACTGGGCATAGGCAATCCAAGTCTGTCCAAATACAGGGCAGGGAGGCAACGAGGCTCCCAAGCCCCAGTGTGAATGGTGCCTATTTAAACAGATATGAATGTGTCTGAAAGTAGGAACCAGGCTGGGGAAGGGGGCAGTGCCTACATTATAAGCTCCAAGAGAGCACAGGTCTCATCTGTTTCATTTCTACACTCCCCTGTGCTGAGAGCAAGATCAGGTACAGAGTACGGGCTCGAGAACAATGTGTGGAGTGAACAAGATGACTGGGGCTCCCCATCTGGCAAAGCTAGAGCACTAATGGGTATAATAATAGCTGTACCCATATTGAAGACTAGTACTTAACAGAGAGCATGATATTCATTTAGTCAGTGCATGTACAATGCTTAGCACAGTGTCTGACACATAATGACTCCCTCTGGCATGTCTACTAGTAAAATAAAATATAAAATAAAATAAAATATCCAGTCCCTCAAACTACTGGTAAGGGGGCTTCCCTCATCAAGCCAAGCCTCCATTGATTCCAGAATTTAGTGGGGTCCAGCCCATACACAGGTGAAGGTAAGACTGATAGGGACCAATAGACACATTCTGGCCTGATTAAAGTCCCAACTTGGGCCTTCTTCCTCACTTTTCTGTAGCTACAAGTTGAAACTTGTGAGTCCGAGGGTCAAGTTTAAAATCCCTGCTCTGCCAGGCAAGTTGCAATATTCTTTGAGCTTTAGATTCTTTGTTTGCAAAATGGGCATGTTAATAGTATTTACTGAAGGGTTGTTATGAGACTTAAATGAAAAAGAAAAAAAGTTTAATTTTCAGCACGGGGCCTGTTGAATATGGTGACCAAAATTGACCCACCCAGTAACAGTAGCTCTAGCTAATACTGTTGTCAATCAGACATAATCTAGCGTCTCATCCTTCCCATTGTTCTCATACTTAGTGCCCCAAGACAGTGCCTTACATAGGGTGAGTGTTTCATAGTTGCACATGCCTGACTCTGCCTCTTTTCTCTCTCTGTCCCTCTGCTGGTGTCCCAGTCAACTGAAGGTCTAAGTGCCACTTCAAGCTGCAGGTCCAGCTGGCTCAAGAGAGACCCAAGTGTGTCTCATCTTTTTCCTGGTTCCAGTAGCTGCCTAAAGCACGAGCATAACCATACAGGCACATTTTGAGCTCCTGTTTGAGTCATATTTGCAAACATCCCATTGGCAAATTATGTCACATGGGCAAGTCCAAAGTCAAAGTATGGTGAAATACACTCTAAGGGAACAATTGCCATTACATGGCAAAAGTCATAGCTAAAGGGAGGGGTGAAGAATCAGGATTGATTATCAGAAAGCCTTCCTTGAGATATTCATGTTAAAGCCCATTCCTATTGTATGCCTCCAACACAAGTGCTTACCACACCAGCTTCTAGATATGTTTCTTAGGCTCCCTACTAGAATGGGAGTTTTTCAAAGAGAAAAATGGTGTTTTATTCCTTTCTCTATCCCCAGCACCTAGTACAATGCCTGGCACACAGTAGGTATCTCATGAATGAATGTTTGTTTTCATTAATGAATGCATGTTTGTTCTCATGAATGAATGGATGTTTGTTCTCATGAATCAATGGATGTTCACTACCCTTGTTTAATCATCTTTCATCAGTCTGTAGAAAATCAAGGATTGGGATAACTAGGGCTTTGGGAGACACTGATGAGCCCACCCACTATCATTGGGGACCTGTGCCCTAGATAGAAACCTCTTCCATAAATGGCTCTCAGACCTCCTTATTCATGCCTTCATCCTTCCCCAGTTCACTTTCTCACTCATGTTCAGGACCACTCTCAGGGCAGGTCTCTGTTTTGTTTCACTCCCAAAGAAGGGAAGTACTTTCCTCTAAAATAACTATAGTTTTAAGCCATCCTGTGTGGCTTAACCACAATTCCTTTGAGGTCATCAGAAGTCACCCTTATCTCTCCAACACCAAACAGTTGTTTATCAAGCATCCTAAAGAGAGTTTTAGAGGGCTAGGGCCAAAGATTGAGCAATGAACAACAAATATGTGAAAACCAAATACTTTTCAGTTCTTTCCCTCTCCAGAAGTTCCCAGTGATAATCCCTAACTCCCCACACACAATCCAAAGAGAGATTTATGGAACTTTCTTCCTGTTCGTCTTGATCCATAAGCCCAGTGGGCTTCCCAGGTGGTGCTAGTGGTAAAGAATCTGCCTGCCAATGCAGGAGATTCCGGAGATGCAGGTTTGATCCCTGGGTTGGGAAGATTCCCCCAGAAGAGAGCACGGCAGCCCACTCCAGTATTCTTGCTTGGAGAATTCCATAGACAGAGGAGCTTGGTGGGCTACAGTCCATAGTGTTGCAAAGAGCTGGGCATGACTGAAGTGACTTAGCATTCACGTGCATAATCTCAGTAACCCAGGAGAACATGATGTCTCCATGCAACTAGAACTGAAGTGTTGTCCTGAGAGCACAGATTTCTAAAGATAAATAGCGTATTAGGCCCCTTGCATAATTGCATTTGATATGTACTGCAAACATATCAAAGATGTCTAGAGTTGTTGGCTTTATTATAAAAACGTATCTGGATAGGCTCAGTTTACTTTTTATTTTTCATTGGATTTCATAATAGTAGAGAGTTCTATGCTCTGTCATAGATAATTTGCTTTTCTAAACACACTTTTACAGTAAATTAAGAAGCATTTTACTCAATAAGACAGTTTCTGAATTTCCAATGGGAGTATTCTTGCCCAAAAGGGAACTAGTATTGTCAAAGTTGTCTTGTGATTTGCACTTGAGGTCAAATTAAAAACAGCCTTTGGAGCCCAATTATAGAACCATAGAAATCATAGGCCTTGAAGGAAAAATAGCTCTTTTTCTTCCTGGAAAAACCCCGCCAAACTTGAACTCCTAAAGGTTGAGCTACAGTGAGAATTATGAAAGTAATATTTCCTCTCTTATTCCAGGGCTGGATTCAGCTAAAAAATGGACCAATCTTATAACAAAACTACCCTTAAAATCGTTTCTGTGCCCATCTAAGTACTGTGGGAGAGAGAAAAAAAATTAGAAAACATGGTGACTGTTCTTTGGAGTTCACAAATAACACACTAGAAGAGACCAGAAAGAATACTATATAGTGTGTTCTAGCCCAGAGCTTCTTAAACTTTAATGTGCATACAAATAAACGCTGATTCAGGATTTCTGTCATGGGGCCCAAGAGTCCACATTCCTGACAAGCTCCTGGGTCATACCAATGTTGCTGGGCTGAGCCCACACTTTGAGTAATGAAATTCTACTTGTGGAACATTCTAGAATATTGTGCTGGAATGTAAAGGTGAAGGAAGTAAAGGAGATAATAAAGGTGAAAGTCATGTGAAATTCTCAGAGGATGCAGATCTAGAAACAATGTACGTCTAACAGAGCCAAATTCCCATCAAAGATTCTCGCTTATACAGAGGCCCTATGAGGAGCCCAAAAGAATCCTAGAGTTAATTATAAACATGGTGCTGATTAATTCAGGTTTGCTCATACATATTCTCACTGAACTGGTAAAACGTAAAACTAATTCTGCTCCTACCTAAGAAGACAGGGTTGCAATGATATACATTAATATATATTATATATATTAATACTTATATGCATTAATATATATACAAAGTCATATTCTTTGCGGATCTATTTCCACTGAATGTTTTGTGACACAAACAAGCAAATACAACCTCCACAGATCTTATTACACGCCTAACACTAATTACAGTCAACTGAACTTCTGAACCTGAATAAAATTTGGTGGGGACTATCTACCAAGAAAGAGTGATAGACTTAATAAGCTGCATTTAAAACCTCATAATATGCTTCCAAAAAAGTTATGTGACTTGGGAAATGATAAAAGAAAACCGAAGACAGAACAGAAACTACTTAAAAGACAGAAAGATGTGGTCGATCTTCTCTCACGTTTGGAGGTTTTTAATTCACTTTTATGAAACCTGAGCTGTTTGAGAGCATCAGAACTCCACCATAGCACAGAGAATAGTGGGATTATCTGCTGGTCCTTGCCTTCCCGGGTCAGGCTAAAGTTGTTGTTTCATTACAACAACTGCAACTCCTCTCAGCTCTCAATCAATGCTCTTGGCTCAAACAGGGAGAAGGGTGAAAATAGGGGGGTGGGAAATGTTCCTGAGACTCTGACACTGCTGGCTTTTCCTCCCTCCCTATTCCTTTCGCTTTCCAGAAGATCCTGGCTGGCCTTGGGCAAAACAAAGGTCCAGGAGCAGTTGGAGAGAGGGGGATGGGACCAAGGATCAAGGGGAACAGCCCTTGGCCAAAGGGGGTATAGGACTTAGCCTTCTTCTCTATAGCTCCCCCACTGAGTTCACAGCATAGCAAATATCTCTAGTCCAACAACCATACATGGAGGTATATTGAGTCTGTCCAAAGGGACAGATGTGTGTTCAGCACTTGGAAGGAAATTAGAAAGTGAATTTTTTTTACATTATTTGCATTAGTTTAAAAAAAAAAAAACTATTGGGAGTTTGGGATTAGCAGATGCAAACTGGTATATATAGAATGGGTAAACAACAAGGCCCTACTGTATAGCACAGGAAACTATACTCAGTATCATGCATGTGTGCATGTTAAGTCGCTTCAGTTGTGTCCACCTCTTTGCGAACTTATGGGCTGTAGCCTGCCAAGCTCCTCTGTCCATGGGATTCTCTAGGTAAGAATACTGGAGTGGATTGCCATGTCTTCCTCCAGGGAATCTTCCCGACCCAGGGATTGAACCCCAGGTCACCTGCATTTCCTGCATTGGCAGGCAGGTTCTTTACCACTAGCACCACCTGGGAAGCCCATTAAATATTATACCCTGTGATAAACCATAATGGAAAAGAATATGAAAAAGAATGCATATATATATATATATATATATATACACACACACACACAGTGTGTGTGTGTGTGTGCGTGTGTGTGTGAAGTCACTCAGTCCTGTCCCACTCTTTGTGATCCCATGGACTGTAGCCCGCCAGGCTCCTCTGTCCATGGGGATTCTCCAGGCAAGAATACTGGAGTGGGTTACCCATGCCCTTCTCCAGGGGATCTTCCCAACCCAGGGATTGAACCCAGGTCTCCCACATTGCAGGCGGATTCTTTACCATCTGAGCCACCAGGGAAGCCCATATATATATATATATGCACATATATATACACACACACACATATATATATATATAACTGAATCACTGTGCTGTACAACAGTAATTAACACAACATTGTAAGTCAACAAAAAAACTTCAATAAAAAATAAATTAAAAAACTAGCTTTTCCCTCCATCACACACACTAAAAAGGTTGAATAAATATTTATAGACTATCAGTGTGAAAAAGCACAGAAATATTATCCTGTTGTCCCCATAAACTCTCTCTAAAGGAAAAGGGGTTTAGATTGGTTGGAGAGAAGAGTATTTCAGGCAGGAACAGAGCTCAGGCAACAGTGCAGTCCTGTTTGCTTAGAGCTGGAAAGGAAGTTGTGGAAAGTCAGGTCGCCAAGGCAGGTTGCGGCCAGATGGTGGGGAATCAGCTGAGGGCCAAGCTAAGGGTCTGGATGCTCTTCTTTAGGTAAGCATATTTTTGACCCAGAGATGAAATAAAATCTGAAATTGGCCGTATTGAAGTATTTGGTAGTTGGCACTTGGCTCTGTCTGCTGTGGACCATTCACCCACTTGACAGCTCCTCGGGGAGTTCTAAGGGTGGTTCAATAGGGAGGGGCGCCCAAGTTCAAGGTAAATTCAACAGCAGACCTCTAAAAGAGACAGGCTAATCCCCAGCACCTTGGGACCAGGTTCAGACCAGAGACCACTCAGTGAGCCCCAAAGACACAGAGAGTAATTGGTCCTCAGAGGGGCACAATGCCCAGCAGGTCCCTTAGAGAACGGGGGCATCCATATTTTTCTCATTAACTTCTACATGGCATGAAGTATTATGTCTTGCTGAGGATGGTGGAAAATATTTCACTGAAGTCTTAAGTTGGAAAAAAAAAAGAAAAGTTTAGAGTTTTTTTTTTTTCTTTCTCTTTATGACCACAGGCCAAAGAAAAAGTTTGTCACTCTGAATGTTTATGAGAGGGGTAAGCCAGAAGAGCAGACCCAGCCAAATCCGTCTGACTCATTACTGAGCAGTAGGAGCAGCATGCTCAATTAGTAGGCAATATAATTTACCTAGCCCCCAGGGTTGAAGGTAGTGGGACAAGGGGTGGGGGAAGTGAGGTGGAAACTAGAATTTTCGAAGTTATAAATTTAGCCGAGTGAGATAGTAAGTGACCCCCTCGGAGTAAAGCCAGGGCTACCTGGCTGTCAGTCACTTGTGAGCTCCAATAGGTCATTTGTTTGACCCTGCTGCCTATATAGCTAAAATGAGTAATGTATAAGCAATGTGAGAAGCCTTGGCTCATAAAACCAAAGTGGAATAAATCCGCCAAGACTGTCAGGAGGTGGAAGAGGCGGAAATTTAGAGCTGGGACTCCACTAGACTGGGTAATGCTCTTCTTGCTCTGTAGATGCCAATTTCTTCCTCCCGTGGTCAGGTCAGCTCCAGGGCTTCCCTGTGTGAGTACCAGCCCAGGACTGAATTTTCTTCTGCTCTTGGTGAGTGAGGGCTGTTGGTGATAAATAGCATCCCATGGAGACCTTCTTGATTGTTGTGGCTTTGCAACACTTGCTCTTTGTTTTACTCTTGCACACTCATTATTTTCTTCATTTATTTGTTCATTCAGCAAAAAATATTTACACACCCACTACATGCCAAGAGCTGTGCAAAGCACAGCTAGAGTTGCTGTGCACTTAGTTACTCAGTCGTGTCCAACTCTTTGTGACCCCATGGATTGGAGCCTGCCAGGCTCCTTGCCCGTGGGGATTCCTCAGGCAAGAATACTGGAGTGGGTTTCCATGCCCTTCTCCAGGGGATCTTCCTGACCCAGGAAACACACCAGGATCTCCTGCATTGCAGGCAGATTCTTTACCAGCTGAGCTACCAGGGAAGCCCAAGCAAAGCATGGGCAAATATAACGTTGGCTAAGACTCAGATCTGCCTTCAAAGGGCTTTCAGTAAACAAGGGGCAGGATAGTCTGAAAGTTTTGGGTTCTAGATTACTCTTGAATGGTCCATGTAAGAAGCTAATCGAGACCACAGGGCAGCATAAGTCCTCTAGGAAAACTGAATCTGGCTTGGACTGAACAAGAAAGAAGTCGGTCTCATGGTTTGAGAGGGAAAGTGGTTTAGTGGAAATTAGTCTAGAACTTTTTTTCTCCCTGTCATCCTGTATGAGTGATAAAATCTCTACATGGATTCCCAGACTCAAACCTGAACCAACATACGTGAGCCTTTGCTTACTCTTCTGATCAAATCTGAGCATTACATACCCCAGGCCCCCATGTTATACTCACATTCAAAGCTGCTCTGTTCCATATTGGCAATTCTGTCAGAACTGAACACTGGCTCCTCCATAGTGAATATAATTGCTTGATGGTGAAGCCAGAGACATCTAAGAGTGACAGGCTGGTTCTCAAAGCTGAAAAATAAAAATAGTATACTGACTACAACATTCCTAAATAGGGATGGGTCTCTCAGGAAGGCTCTTCTAGTTCCATCTTAATGTAACGAGATAATTTTTGAGATCTTAATTGATGCCCCCTCTCTCCCTATGTTTTTCCCTTTTTCCTTTTCCTGTTTCCAGCTGATAACCAGACTCCAGGCTTCATCTCAAAGAAAACTGGCAGTGGGTGAGCTGAAGTTGATCACATGGAGTGCCATTGGGGCCACAGGAAATGAGAAGAGATGCCTTAAGGCAGTGAGTCTAGAGGAGAGAGAGCCAGGGAAACCCACTGAGGGGCGGAGGTTCACATTTTGTGGCTTCTGAGAATAGAGGAGATCTGCAGAGCTGCACCCTGGGGAGGGGGCCAAACATCTTGGGGGAGGACTGTGAGATACTTCTTAGGGAGGCTTCCCTCAGTCACAGATGCTTCCATTCTATGGCAGAGTGTTGTGCTCCAAGCAGACCTGGGAGCAGGAGAGCATGTGGACTGTGAGGAAGGCCTTCTGAACAGTAACAAGTGTGAAAACCACAGGATGTTTGCATACCCCTAGGAGTAGGGGGAGCTTTTAAAGTTTTGGATTGCTTATCAATCCAGCCTGATGGAATCATAGTAAAAATGAAATTGATTTAAGTAAAATTCAGAATTACCATATTTCTACAGTCCTGAGAGAATTTGCTGAGTAATACCTGCTGCTACTGCTGCTGCTGCTGCTAAGTCGCTTCAGTTTTGTCCGACTCTGTGTGACCCCATAGACGGCAGCCCACCAGGCTCCGCCGTCCCTGGGATTCTCCAGGCAAGAACACTGGAGTGGGTTGCCATTTCCTTCTCCAATGAATGGAAGTGAAAAGTGAAAGGGAATTCGCTTAGTCGTGCCCGACTCTTCGTGACCCCATGGACTGCAGCCTACCATGCTCCTCCATCCATGGGATTTTCCAGGTAAGAGTACTGGAGTGGGTTGCCATTGCCTTCTCTGAATACCTGCTACTCTCCCCCAGATATTTCTTTCTTTACCTGTTTTGGCCAGAGTGAGGATATCAGGCTTAGCATTCAGGTAGATCTTAGCATAAAGCCTGCTCCTCTGAGGTGGACAGCCTCACCTGAATAAAAATTTTCTGGAATAGAATCCTCCAGAATGTCCATGTACATTTTATGCTCCTACGTGTGCATCCTATGCTCCATGCCTCCCTCTTCTCTCTCTCTTCCTCTCCCTCTCTCTCTCTTTCCTTCACCTTTCCTCCCTTTCTCCCTTTTCCCCTCCTTCTCTCCCTGCTTTGGCTTCAGGGTTTATGTTCTTAACCGTTACACTATACTCCCTGTTTGTCACTTTGTAAGCACCAAGAAAGAATGGTCAAGTCTATCTGGGCTAATATGAAAATTTGTTTCCAAGAATCAAGGTGCAGAAGAGTGTGTATGGAATGGTTCTTTTTGTGTAAATAAAGGTAGAAATTTGAATGGATAATCAGAAAGACTGATTGATTGACTTCTTGGTATATGCCTAAATAATTTGAAGGGTAGATAGAAAGAGACAAAATGTATTTACAGTAGTTGCCTTTAGGGAGAGAGACTAGAGGTGCAAGGAAAAAAATGTTCACCTTTAATTTTGCTCATTTATGTACTGTTTGAATTTTCTAACCATGTATATGCTTTCCTTCTTAAAATTATCTATAAAGATCATATAAAAGGTGAGATCTATATAAAGCTTTTTTAAAACTCATTTTTATGTGCAACCAACTCATATAATTCAAATAATTATATAATAATTCATATATTATAATATATAATAAATAATTTATATATAATAATTCATACAAATAATTTATATAATTATATGATTGTTCATATAAATTCATATTTATATAACAATTCATATAATTAAAATAATACATATAAGTCAAATAATTCTAATATTATGATACCTTCACAGTGACTCAGCAGTAAAGAATCCACCTGTGATGAAAGAGAAGCATATCCAATCGCTGTATCAGGAAGATCCCCTGGAGGAGGAAATGACAATCCACTCCAGTATTCTTGCCTGGAAAATCTCATGGACAGAGGAGCCTGGCAGGCTGTAGTCCAAGGGGCTACAGAGTCGGACACGATTGAAGCGGCTGAGCACTCCCTCTAGAGGCCAAGAGAATTCTGAGGGGATCCTTAAGACACCCCCCTGTTATGGCTGGCTCTGTCAAGAGGCCAAGTTCTAGATTGTTCTCAATGTGAAAAGGCTTGTACAACAGATGGAGAAGATAGCTGTTGGCTACATCTACTTTTCTCACCTCCAAACCCTCAAAGGCCCTGTGAGGAATCTAGAAACTGCTATGAGGATTCAACTTCCATGTGGATACGAAGTTAACATTGCCAAAAGCATTTTTAAGTTAAAAAGGGAAATAAGAATATTGACTTGGAAACTGGATCAAGGTTACCAATTGGTTACACTGGTGATTTGTTTTTTTTTTTTTTAAGAAATAATTGTAGATTAAAGACATAAATGTAAGATTAGGAACCATCAAACTCCTAGAAGAAAACATAGGCAGTACACTCTTTGACCTAAGTCTCAGCAATATTTTTTTTTAATCTATCTCTTCAGGCAAGGGAAATAAAAACAAAAAGAAATGAATGAGACCTAATTAAACTTAAAAGCTTTTGCACAACAAACCATCAACAGAACAGAAAGATAACCTATGGAATGGCAGAAAATATTTGCAAATGATATGTTTGGTTTTTATTCAAAATATATAAACAGCTCATACAACTCAATATGAAAAAGCAAACAATTCAATTTAAAAAATGGTCAGAAGAATAGATATTTTTCCAAAGAAGACATACAGATGACCAACAGACACATGAAAAGATGCTCAACGTCGCTAATCATCAGGAAAATACAAATCAAAACCACAATGAGATATTACCTCACACCTATTAGAATGGTTGTCATTAAAAAGACAAAAAAAATAAGAAATGTTGGTGAGGATGTGGAGAAAAGTGAACCTTAGTACACTGTTGGTGGGAATGTAAATTGGTGCAACCACTATGAAAAACAGTATAGAAAACAGTGCCATTTCAAAACACTAAAAATAGAATTATCATATGATCCAGCAATTCCATTCCTAAGTATATATCCAAAGAAAATGAAAACACTAATTTTAAAATATGCATGCACCCCAATGTTCATAGCAGCATTATTTATGATATCCAAATAGAGAAACAATCCAAGTGTCTATCAAAAATGAATGGATAGAGAAGATGTGTTTGTATATGTATATGGACTACTAGTTGGCCATAAAAAAGAATGAAATTTTTCCATTTGCAAGAGTGTGGATGGATCTGGAGGATATTATGCTTAGTAGAATAAGTCAGACAAAGGCTCATACTATATGTTTTCGCTTACATGTGGAATCTTACAAATACAACAAAAGAATAAATATAACAAACAGACTCACAGATACAGAGAACAAACTAGTGGTTACCAGTGGGGAGAAGGGAAGGGGAGGGACAAGGTACAGGTAGGAAATTAAGAGGTAAAAATTAGGTTTAAAATAAATAAGATCAATACAAGGATGGAATATACAGCACAGAAAATATAACCAATAGTTTGTAAGAACTTTAAATGGAGTATAATCTCTATAAAAATATTGAATCACTATGTTGTACACCTAATATAATATTGAAAATTGACTATACCTCAATTTAAGAAAAGAAATAATTGTGAGATTTTAATAATATTTGACCACGAGTACCCAAATCTTGTTCATGATAACTGCTCCTCACTTCCAGAAGGAGGACTTGGCCTCATGTCTGTGGGAATGCAATGAAACTAGTACCTGGAGCTTTCAGCCCATACCCCCAAAGCTGAGGTTCCAGTAAGAGGAGCTCCATGACAGCATTCAGCAAATATATATATATGCTCAGGGGGCAAAGGGCACAGCCCATCTTGTTTGCCCCAGACTGTCCCAGTGTCCTGGGAGATCTTTCAATTCCAGGCAAACAGGATGATTGTTGTTCATCCTACCAGTGGGTGTCCTCACAGAATTCTAGACCCAGAAGGGATCTTGGTAATTAATTCAATTTTCTGTCTACCTGAAATTTAAGTAACAAAAGTTATTATTTGATCCTATTTGATTCATATGTAAAAGTTGTGTGCATGCATGTGTGTGTGTGAGAGAGAGAGGAGTGAGATTCAAAGTGGTGAAGGCAATTGCTTTGTTCTTCCAACAATGATTTACAGAACACCTACACCAGCACTTCCTTGGTGGCTCAGACATTAAAAGAATCTGCTGAGAATGCAGGAGACCTGGGTTTCATCCCTGGGTTGGAAAGATCCTCTGAAGAATGGAATGGCAACCCACTCCAGGAGTCTTGCCTGAAAAATCCCATGGACAGAGGAGCCTGGCAGGCTACAGTCCATGGGGTCACAAAGAGTTGGACACGACTGAGCACCTAACAGTACAGAATTCTAGGAACTACAATCAATAAAGGTTTGGTGCGGTATTTGGGAAGAAATAACTAGAATGTCCATGATATTTTTAATTTTAAAAAAGTAAGAAATTTGATGATATTTAGTGCACTGGTTGAATTGGCACCCTCTCCGAGGTGACATGAGGCACATGGTAGGCACCTTATTCTGAGAGAAAGGAGGGAGTTTCAAATACAATGGGGACAGGAAGCAGATGGGAGGATTTCCAGGGGCTGGGGAGAGGCTAGAATGGGAAGTGACTGTTTAAAAGTACAAAATTTCTTTTTGAGGTGATGGAAACATTCTGTAGTAAATGTTGTATAACATTGTAAATATGCTGAAAATCACTGACTTGTACACTTCCAAATGTACATAAAATGGTAAAATTTATGTGATGTGAATTTTATCTCAAAAGAAAAAATTTTTAAATACAATGGGATGGCCAAGGCATCCTTACTCATTGACTTGCTGCCCATTCATTGTGAAGGTCTGAAGTTTGAACAGTCAGTTGGGTGGATTTATGGATTATTTATGGATTATGGATTTATTATATTAAATATCAGAATCTGTATAGAATGTCCTGATGTGATAGATAATAATCATGAAACTCTCTTGAACCATACAGGGAAGATCTTGTGGGAAAGAAATTTTTAAAGCAATGAAGCTTAAAGATGACTACCACATTTTTCTATTACTCTAAATAAGGGTTTCAAATTTATTGACCTTTACCAGGATGTCAAGCAATCCTAACTTTTGTTATTTAGCATAAGCTAAAGAAAGCACATAATCTATCCCTTGATGTTAAAAACTTGAAATTTTTTAAATAAATGAGAAATTAACTTCTTTATGAAAGAAATATATATTATGGAGAGAGCTTAGATGTTTGGAAGATTTCTTCGTTGTGCTATTTTTGTTGTAGGAAACAATGTGTATGTGTGACACATAAAAACTTTCATATCTGCATACATAAAAGAATAGAACTGAAATTTTCAAATCTGTTTACCTATCTTTCAAATGAATACATCTTCCAAATGTTACATCTTCTACTTGCTTTATTGGGACACTTTAACATTAAAAGAAATTCACTAGTCAATTTTCAAATCTTTGCTTAATTGGCATATGGCTTGAAGAAAATTATTGTGATAAGTCAATGCAGCCAACAATCCACTTCTTCTTTTTGAATGTGCCTCTTTGTCAATGTCTTTTCCAGTCATGTCAAGTCATTACAACCAAATTTATAAAAATTAGAACCAGATGTTCAAATCACCTTTTTACAAAGTATTAAACTAGGTTTATTCCAGTTATGAAAGATTAGGTCCATGTTCAAAAATCAATTGTGATGACCTAGAAGGATGGGATGGGGGAGGGGAGGGAAGCTCCAGAGGAGGGTATATATGTATAATTATGACTGATCAGCATTGTTGTATGGCAGAAACCAACACAACACTGTAAAAATTTTTAAAACAAACAAAACAGTTATTAACTACTTATACTCTTGCTCATCTCTTAAAATAATAAAGGATAGTTTTGTGGGGAAAAATATCAATTCATGTAATCTATCACATTAATAGGCTAAAAGAGAACAATCACATGATCATATCAGTAGATGCAGAAAAGGCATTTGACAAATTCCAGTATCCAGTCATAATTAAAAACTCTCAGCAAACTATGAATAGGAGGAAAAGTCCTCAACTTGATAAAGAGCATGTACGAGAAACCTACAACTAATATCATTCTTAATGATGGGAAACTTGAAGCTTTCCAACTAAGATTAGGAGCAAAGCAAGGAAGTCCCCTCTCATCACTCATTTTCAACATTGTGTGGAAGTCCTAACTAATGAAATAAGAAAAGAAAAGCAAGTGAAAGGTATATCAGTGGAATAGGAGAAATAAAACTGTCTTTGTTTCTAGAAGACATGATTGTAGACATGATTCTACATAGAGTGTAGAAAATCTGAAAGCATAAACAAACAAAAAACTCCTGAAACTAATAAGTGATTTTAGCAAGGTTGTAGGATACAAAAGTCAATACGCAAAAGTTAATCATTTTCCTGAACAATAACAGTGAACAAATGGAATTTGAAATTAAAGTTTGTTTAAGAAAATAGAATGATTACAGTTTATAGCAGTGATCTAATTTTTTATGTGCATCACATCAGCAAAATATTTATAGAGTATACTTCCTCAGTGAATACCCATTTATCTTTTATAAATTTTATCAGCATTGACTGATTAACACATTGTGCGTTGTTGTTGTTGACTCACTAAGTTCTGTCTGACTCTTTGCAACCCCATGGACTTGTAGCCCACCAGGCTCCTCTGTCCATGTGATTGCCCAGGCAAGAAGACTGTAGTGGGTTGCCATTTCCTTCTCCAGGGTATCTTCCTGACCCAGGGATCGAACCTGAGAGTCTCCTGCAACGGCACACGGGTTCTTTACCACTGAGCCACCTTTACACATTGTGCACACTATAACAAATAAACTGAAAAATAGCATCCAAAATTTATTTTTATAATAGTGCTTTTTTAAAAACTATTTTTAATGTTTTTTGTTGTGATAAAAGTCACATATTATGAAACATACTCTTTAAGCCCTATTTAACTGTATAGTCCAGTGGCACTAAGTAAATTCACATTGTTGTGCAACTCTCACCATCATCCATCTCCCCAATTTTTTCATCTTCCTAAACTTAAACTCTGTCACCACAAACATTAAAAGGGGCAGGGGGTGGGTTGGACTGGGAGATTGGGGTTGACATATGTACACTATTATGTGTGCAGTAGATTGCTAGTGAGGGTCTACTGTATAGCACAGGGGGAAAAAGGTACAATCTGTTTGTAGGACATGTATTAAGTTAACTTTAAAAATGCATTCTTGTAGAATATTGCTTATTTTTATGTTTATTTGATACTTTCAGAACTTCTAAGTGTATGTTTTATAGTATATAAAATAATCATTAATATAACTTATAATTAAACAAATATGCATACATTAAGGGGAGGCTCAGAATTTTTATTGAAAGGGGTTCAAGTTAGGATCCACCTGCAATGCAGGACACCTGGGTTCAATCCCTGGGTCGGGAAGATCCCCTGGAGAAGGGAATGGCTACACACTCCAGTGCTCTTGCCTGGGAAATCCCATGGACAGAGAAGCATGGTGGGCTACAATCCATAGAGCTGCAAAGAACCAGACAGGACTGAGGGACTAACACTTTCACTTTTTCAAGTTCCACCAGAAGCAGAGCTGAGACAAAACCTTGGTGCAGGTATTTCATCTGCTAGGTGATACTGGAAGCAAGAGTAAAGAAACAGGGTATGTGAGATAGGGAAGATGTCAAAACTAATACATTGTTGAGTTGCTTAACTCTGTGGGCAACTGAGGCTCAGTCCTACTAGGAACCCTCTAAAGAACTAGCAAATGTGCCTTGGAAGTGTTCCTTCAAAGGTGGGAAGCTGAAACATTTACTGCTGACTCCCATCTCCCTGTAATGAAAGGTCCCTCCCATCCCTAATGATACCTCCACCCACACACACACACTTCCAGATTGCTCTGTCTGGGCTGAATGAGTTCCTGAAAGCAGAGAGAAGAGAGCGACACTTGGGGTGGGACCCTCAATATGTATGGAAACTGTCCACTACAAGCAATGTGGTGTGGAGTACCAAAGGCATTTGCTACAAGGACTATATTAAAACAAAAGCCTGGAGATTCCTAGTTTGTCAAAGAAATGAATATAGGATTCCTCTTCACCCTGTAAAGCACACCCAAGCAAATGTCAGTCACATTATGACACTCATTATTATTATTCTTTAAATATACATTTCTTTCCACTGTCCTGAAAGTGGTTTAAGAATGTTCTGACAACACACTGAACTTGTTGAATATTCCCTGATCCTTTTCTTACTGGCTATGTGAGTCTGAGAAAGTTACTTTCTCAGTCTCAGTTTCACCCACTGTACACTAGAGATAATAATGCCTACTTCAAAGCTATAAGTTAGGATTAAAGTTAGATATATGTGTAAAGGACCTGGCACAAGAACATTGCCAATAAATAAGATTTGTGGTTTTCTTTTTTGATTATTTGCCTCTCTTACACCTGGATGCAGTAGTCATAGGACTTGGGGGTTCAAAGTATAAATCTTAAGACACAAAGGCTTAGTTCAGAGCACGGTTCAGCAAAGTACCAATTTCAGAACCTTGAGCAAGATCTTTCTAATCTTGTTGAAACTCTTTCTAGTGACTTAACCCACTTCTTTGTCTAAGCACATATAGAATATTGAACATAATTTAAACAAGGTGACTATCACTGTACTTCACACTTGCACCATACATTACTTCTTGATTTTATTTTCTCTCTTGAGATTTAGGATCTCGCAGTGTCTTGGTTTACTTTTTCTTAAATTATGGAAAATTTTAAATAGATACAAAGAAAGATAATAGTATAATGAGCCCTATTGCCCAACTTCATGGCCTTCCCTAGTGGCTCAGTGGTAAAGAATCCACCTGCCAAAACAGGAGACGCGGATTCAACCCCTGGGTCAGGAAGATCCCCTGGAGAGGGAAATGGCAACCCACTCCAGTATTCTTGCCTAAAGAATCCCATGGACAGAGGAGCCTGGTGGGCTACAGTCCATGGGGTTGCAAAGAGTCGGACATGACCCAGCAACTGAGCAGCAACAAATTGCCCAGTTTCAACAACTACTTTTCTTTCATCTATACCCTCACTCACTTCTTCCTCTCCCATATTATTTTGCAGCAAATCACAAACATAAGATCATCTTATCTGAAAAGTTTCAATATGCATCTCCAAAAGATAAGGATTCTTTAAAATAAAGACTATACTATTATCATACCTTAAAAATTAGTAATTTCTTAAGATTATTGAATATCTAGTCAGTGCTCAAAATTCATGTATCTTGTAAATCTTTTTAAACAATTTATGTGTTTGAACTACTAAACAAAGTCATCATATTGTAATTGAATAATCTTTTACTTCCTTTAATTCTGTGGATATACCTTCTCTTTTTTTCTTTCAATTTGTGAAGACATTGGATTGTTTGTCCTACAGACTCCCCACAGTCTAGATTTTGCTGATTGCATCTTCATGGTGTCATTGAATACCTTTTCTGTTTTCATACTTTCTGTAAATTTGTAGGGGGATCTAGAGATTTGATCTAATTCAGTTTTTCTCTTTTTTAAGAAGACTGCTTCATAAATGGTAGTGCATTCTTCCATCAAGAAGTACATAATATATGATTAATATATGATTCTGTCTTTGTTACCAGCCATTGATCATCAGTGCCCAGATCTATTAATTTCCTAGGGGTTCACACTGACATTCTAGGTCAATAATAAAGATTAAATAAGGACGCATCTTATTGCATCTTGGTTAGATTCTTCTTTCATAAATTGGAAAGGATCAGAAAGGTGAACTTAAGCAGGATACTTTGCATTATCCCAACATCCTGTAGCTCGTGATGTTTGAATCTGCTTGAATTTATTGAAATAACTTCCAAGTCCAGATTCAAATCAAATTTAGTGTGCTGCCAGCAAGCATTTCCTTAGGCTCTGGAACAAACTCATCACTAAATACCAAACATATGACATGTTCCACACTCTCTCAACATAGCGTTTCTATACGTTACTGAAAGGGAATAGTTCATTGTGATAACATAAAGTGTTCTTTTTCAAAAACCATTCCAGGGCTTTCTAACTGAGCCAGCTGCAGGGGGAGTGGGCTTTGTTATCAGAAAAGTCCTTAATTAACATCTTTACTAATGACCTAGAGTAGATCAAACTACCCATGTGTGAGTGGCCACTGAACTGGAAATAAGGACAGGTCACGTCTGAAATGGAAAGGAAAATAACAATGTGGTGTGATGTTGTATGTGAACAAATTCCTTGTATAATGGTCTGGTCACAAGGGAATGGGCCAGACCTATTGCTTCACTCCAGGATAGGTAGTAAAGTGACTGGTCTACCAACTGGAAGGAGGTCTGAAATGAAAAAACTGTGTGAGAATTATTTTTTTAATGCCTGTGTAGATCTTACTTAACAAAAACTAAAGAGGGATTGCCTTAGAAATTACCAAACAACACTTCATTTCTGTTTTTTCAAAAATATAGGAATAACATTGGTGCAAGATAAACTGCTAAGTTATAAGCATAAAATGGATACAGGAAAGTAATCTTCATAGCTTTGTAAGGAATAAACTCAACAGAAATTCCCATCTTAAATCACTGCCTAGACAATATATATAATTGTCCTTGACTAAAGAGCCTTTGATTTTGTCCGAAACAACAGATTCATTAGCAGACTAGAAAAATCCATGTGGTCCAAACCATACAATACTGGGGAAAGGGCACAAGTTCATACCCAGAGACTCATTATGAATGGAGCAGTCACCAAATAGTGATCTCTTGGCTATGCCAAGCACTTTACAAACTCCAATAACCCTGACAGCTTTGTAAGGTTGCTATTATTATCTCCATTTTATTGATGAAAAACTGAGTCTCAAAGAGGCTAAATGGTTTGCTCAAAGTCCCTCAGCCAGTAAGTGGCAGAGCCTGTTTTTAAACCCTAGGTCTGTCCATCCAAGCATTTATACTACTCTGCCTTATGACATTTTGGAAACAACACAAGGACATGACATTTATAGAGCATTGTCATCTAAATTGCCCATCAAGGGCTACTGCATAGCTTGCTTAAACCTGAACAAATAAACACAGTGATTCAATCTACAGCTACAATCTACCACAAGTGGGAAGGTATTACAATACCTCGCACTTGAACAATGACCCTGAAGGTTAGCCTTTAATCCATTAGATGTTAGCTTTTACATCAGTGACCTGGGCGACAGAAGAAGCCTGTTCAACATATTTACACATAATAGCATTCTGGACATGGGGACTCCCAGGGAAGAAGCTACCCTGGAATCTAGGGACTATAGCATTGAAAGCCCCTAGTAAAACTCAAGGAATGGATATAAAGCAAGAGGAAAGACATCAGCAAAGGTAATTGCTAGGACTCTAGGATTCAATACAATAAAATTCAACAGCCTGTCTATATAGGACTAAAATACTTGCAGACTTAATTCCTAAATGTGTCAGCTAAGTAGTTTTATTATTTAACAAAGGTCCAAGAGAGATGTAAGCAGGAATATTGCATACAGGGTTTAAAGGATTTTTTCACTGTAGAGCATCCCCTTCTGATTTCTATCAGTTAAAAATACAGAAAATCTGCATGAAATGTTGTAGAGATGATTGAATAATTCTACTATAAAAGCTACAAAAGAAAGTGCAAGAAACCAGAAGTTTTAAAATAGCCAAAAAGAAAAATAGGAATAACTTAATCATGGGCTCTAAGGAAATTACAGGTTTAATCTTGTTGAAGATATTAGACTACAGCAAATTGAAAAAAAAATTGCTAAGCATTATCTTAATATTAATCCACTATAATTAAATAATTAGCTCTATCAAGCAAATTTTTCTTCTATTCAACCCAAATTCCAGATTTTCTTATTCTTTTTTCCCCTGGAATGGTGTGAGAAAGCAACTTTTTGTATAACCAATTCTTTAATAATTATTTTAATATATTCTGCATTTCTAGCCTCATCATTTTAAATATTCAAAGAAAACTAAAGCAAACTAATTGGGAGAAAGTCCTGTAGGAACTAAAGGTAATAAAATGTGAATATTTCTATTCAAAAAAGAAAGGCCCAAGAGTGAAAATAATCACATAGCACCAACGTTGTAGTCACATTGTTCTTTTCAGATGGGAGGTTGGTTCTAATTTATCCTTTTGGCTTAAGTTTGACTTTGAAGCAACCCAGAAACCAAGAGTGAATAAGTGCAACACTAGTTTAGTTTTATAAAGCACTTTAGAATTTATAAATCATTTTTGCATTTTTTCCCATTTGATCAGCAAACTCACCCTCTGAGAGAGATGGTGTGGGAATTTTGGTTCTCTTCTGGCAGATAAAGGCCCTCTTTTCTCAGAAAATGTTGGCAAAATGGTTGAGATAGAACTAACAAGACATTCAATTGTTCCCTGCATTAGGATTCTCCAGAGAAACAGAACTAATAGAAAATGAGATAAACCTATATCTACTGATACATAGATAAAAGGAGATTGATTACAAAGAATTGACTCTTGAGATTATGGAGACTGAGAAGGCCAAAGAGCTACAGTTGGTAAGCTGGAGACCCAAGAGGGCTAATGGCATAGTTCACTTCAGTTCAGT